>NC_142880.1:67911893-68063409 GCF_051225735.1 Oryctolagus cuniculus | reverse complement strand
AACTCTCAGAACTCAACACAGGATAACAATTCAATTAAAAATGAGCTAAAGATGTGAACTGATGCTTCACCAAAGAAGATATACAGATGGCAGGCAAGCACATGACAAAATGTTTAACATCATTTGTCACTAGAAAACTGAAAATTAAAACAATGAGATATTAATACACACCAATTAGAATGGCCAAAATTTAAAAGACTGACAAGGATGTAAAACACATTCATTGCAGATGGGAATTCAAATTGGTACAGCCTCTTTGGAAAATAGTTTGGCAATCTCTTACACGGCTTAAAAGCTTAAGAAGTCTTATAATCTGATCCCCTTGCCCTTGAGGTCATTTGGGGAGTAAACCAATAGATGGAAAATCTCTCTTTCTCTCTCTCTCCATCTCTGTTACTGTGCCTTTCAAACAGCAAGTAAATCTTAAAGAAAAATGGTGCAGCCATTAAAAAAAAACTAGTATTGTCCATGTAACAAAGAACCAACCTTCTTTAATTGCAACCTCCTTTGTTTGCAATAATTTTAACAAACACTTAGTCTTTTCCAACTTCATTTCCAATATATTATTCTTTCCACTGGTTTCTATCATTTTCTGTAGAAGAAATAGAATATATGTTATTACCAAATAAATGTTGCTCTTTTGATTCTTTTACTGTAGATATGAAGACTAATGAAAATATAAACTGCTTAATAACTGTTAAGTCTAACAGTTAAATCTGGTATATATTTTTAAATAAGTCAACTCCCTGATTTATGTTTAATTTTTTTTTGACAGGCAGAATGGACAGTGAGAGAGAGAGACAGAGAGAAAGGTCTTCCTTTACCGTTGGTTCACCCTCCAATGGCCGCGGCGGCCAGCGCGCTGCTGCCGGCGCACTGCGCTGATCCCATGGCAGGAGCCAGATGCTTATCTTGGTCTCCCATGGGGTGCAGGGCCCAAGGACTTGGGCCATCCTCCACTGCACTCCCGGGCCACAGCAGAGGGCTGGCCTGGAAGAGGGGCAACCGGGACAGAATCCGGCGTCCCGACTGGGACTAGAACCCGGTGTGCCTGCGCCGCAAGGCGGAGGACTAGCCTATTGAGCCACGGTACCACCTGATTTATGTTTAATTTTAAAAGTAACATGGTAGCCGGCGCCGCGGCTCACTAGGCTAATCCTCCGCCTAGCGGCGCCGGCACACCGGGTTCTAGTCCCGGTCGGGGCGCCGGATTCTGTCCCGGTTGCCCCTCTTCCAGGCCAGCCCTCTGCTGTGGCCAGGGAGTGCAGTGGAGGATGGCCCAGGTGCTTGGGCCCTGCACCCCATGGGAGACCAGGAAAAGCACCTGGCTCCTGGCTCCTGCCATCGGATCAGCGCGGTGCGCCGGCCGCAGCGCGCCGGCCGCGGCGGCCATTGGAGGGTGAACCAACGGCAAAGGAAGACCTTTCTCTCTGTCTCTCTCTCTCACTGTCCACTCTGCCTGTCAAAAAAATAAAAAATAAAAAAAATAAATAAATAAATAAAAAGTAACATGGTAAAATTTTATATAGGTAAAACATCACCTAACTTGAAGGCTTTTCTTTCTGACTATTCAACTCACAGTCCTATGGTTGACAATTCCTTGTATATGTTTCCTAAATATGTTATGACTATCAACTATAAAAAGGATCATATTACATTTTATCCTATTTCTTGGCTATTCCACTTAGCCCTATTAACTGGAGATGATGTTATATAAGTATGTGTATGTCCACCTCAATCCTTTCAGCAGCTGCACTGAGTTTCATTTTTGAATATGCTATAATTTAACTATACTATTGAGGAGAATTTGTGGTTTTTTTCTAAACTTTGTTTTGCTATTACAGACAAAAAACATTTTTGAACTTATATCTTTGGTATTTTATGAACACAATAAGCCTCCACTTATTCATCAAACAGCTTCAAAAATCATCAATTCATGACCTGCCTTGTGTTATCAATACCTCTATCCACAGTCCCAGTCTTATCACTTCAAAATTTATCTCTAAGCAATTTCCTGACATATTATTTCATGTGTAAATGCCATCATATATATTTATTACTAAGTGCTAAGACTTTTAAAATGTGACATAAATACCATTTTAATATAAAAACAATTATTTCCTACTTAGAATGTTTAAGAATATAACATATATTTCCAAAGTAATCTCTGAACTTTGTTGTAATTTCTCTCATATAAACAAAACTTATTTCTTTCTCTTTTCTCTCTTAGTATGCTAAGAATCACTTGGCTAAGCAAATTCAAGTTCATTGTTTAAGAAGAATTCATAACATTACTTTAAAATCCCATCATAATGAATTTTTTTTTAAATTTTTTGACAGGCAGCAGAGTGGACAGTGACAGAGAGAGAGACAGAGAGAAAGGTCTTCCTTTACCGTTGGTTCACCCTCCAATGGCCGCCGCAGCCAGCGCGCTGCGGCCGGCGGACCATGCTGATCCAATGGCAGGAACCAGGTGCTTCTCCTGGTTTCCCATGGGGTGCAGGGCCCAAGGACTTGGGCCATCCTCCACTGCACTCCCGGGCCATAGCAGAGAGTTGGCCTGGAAGAGGGGCAACTGGGACAGAATCCGGCGCCCCGACCAGGACTAGAACCTGGTGTGCCAGCGCCGCAAGGCAGAGGATTAGCCTATTGAGCCACGGCGCCGGCCAATTTTTTTTCTTTATGGCACTGTATGTGTGTGTGAGCAGGTGCACTCACATGTGCAGAGTAAAAAAGGAACAGAGAAGAATGAAAAAGGAAAACTGAGATAGGTCTTATACTCAGTCCTACTCTTGCTTCACAAATTCTCTGTTTAATTTATGCACCTAAATGTTGTTTCAACATCATTTCAACTCTTCTGCCTAGCAGAGGAAGGGAAAAAAACCAATATTAATTTATATTTATGGGTTTGGTTGACTGTGTACAGAGAAGGGGGAAAGGGACTTCAATTTTTAAATTAACTTTTTATTTATTTCTTTTCATTTCTTTGATAGGGAGAGAGAAGAAGGAAAAGAGAGGCAGCAAGAAATACACATAAACACACACACAAATTATCTTCTATCCACAGGCTCACTTCCCAAGTGCCCACAACAGCTGAAGCTATGAGCTTGGAATTCGATTTCACATGGTGGCAAGGAAATAAGTACTTGAGGCATCATCTATTGTTTCCCTAATTGTGCCCAATTAGGAGGAAATGGATTGGAGGCAGAGCCTGGACTTGAACTAATCACTTCACTATGGGATGTGATTAGTTCAAAATGCATCTTAACTGCTGTACCAAACGCCCACTCCCCAGTTTGGTTTTAAGCAAAATAGAAAGAAAAGAGAACATAGAGAACAGAAGAAAACTCTAAAACAAAATTACAGTTACTGGGGTCGGCGCCGTGGCACAATAAGTTAATCTTCCGCCTGTGGTGCTAGCATCCCATATGGGCGCCCCGGTTCTAGTCCCGGTTGCCCCTCTTCCAGTCTAGCTGTCTGCTGTGGCATGGGAGGGCAGTGGAGGATGGCCCAGGTGCCTGGGCCCCTGCACCCGCATGGGAGACCAGAAAGAAGCTCCTGGCTCCTGGTTTTGGATGGGCGCAGCGCTGGCTGTGGTGGCCCTTTGGGGAGTGAACCAGTGGAAGGAAGACCTTTCTCTCTGTCTCTCCCTCTCACTATAACTCTATTTGTCAGATAAATAAATAAAATCTTTAAAAAAAATTACAGTTACTTTTAACTATAGAATTTTGAAAGATTAGTCTAATTTTTTCTAAAACTATTCCTGAGTTTATGGACATCCTGGACATTTAAGGATGCAGCTTCTCTTTAACTTTACATCAATTATTTGTTCCTTGCTTAAGAAACATTTTAATCTATTAGTACAAATGAATAAAAATCTTAAATACAGAATTAAATATTATTATTAAATATTAAATATTATTAATATTAAAAATTTAAAAGAGAGAGAAAGGTCTTAGCAAAATAATTTGCATTATCTTTACCTTCCTCATTTTTGGGTGCATTTTTCTTTCTTCTCAACTTCATCTATTGGCAAAATCTATTTAATTTTTCCTTATATAATGCAACTGTTTGCTACCCTTACATACCTTTTCCATCTGTGAGAAGTCATTTATAAGCTTGTCAAGATTCACACTGCTGATCTTTTTCATACATCCTTCACTGTCTCGATCCATGCCTGAGCAAATAAAAGGTAGACAGTGTGAAAAACAAATAATAAAAATCTAAAGCAAATAAAAAATGGTCATAATTCAAATATTGAAAGTTTCTGTACTCACAGAGTAACTACTTTGAGCTCCATTTCACTTAAGAGAATTTATATTATTCTCAATGTTAATAATGGTCAAATGTGTTTTCTTCACTCCTTACCACCCCAGCAGAGTTTTCTCTAAACAAATTTAAAATGAGTGCAATTATATGTGCATGCATAGGAAATATTTGTGCCAGTAAACCAAAACGAACTAGTAATTCCATTGTCTTGTACTCATTACTTTGTCATTAGTATAGCTGGACTTAAAATGTAATGCACTGTTACATACAAGTTATGACTTTTAAGTGTAAGTATTCTCTACTTAAGATGCTGCACCTATTTGTTATCATGTCATAAACATTTTCTGATAGTGTCCTTATTTTTCATATTTTGCTCAGTAACCTATTTGGAAAATAAAGAAATTTAAAGTTAATGTGCTCAAAGCAAATTTTTGTTCTTTTTGTTCTTTTATTATTTTGTATAATAGCCAACTAACTGATGAAGGGAAAAATAAGAGTTTCAGTCTTAGTCTTATGGAACCCGTTGTAAGAAATTATTCAGAATCCCAGAGATAAACTGCTTCAATGAAGATGGAGAGATCAATTGTTGCAAAGTATTCAGCATTCACATTTGGTGATTGATTGGTGTCTACAGGAAATAAAAAATAAGACAAACTGAAAGTATGAGACCCTTGTCTTTAGACAAAGAGAGGAGAGAAATACAAACTTGGAATTCAAGTATTTTACGTTGAAGAAAGAACATGATACATCGTTTTGGTTTAAGAAAACAAAAACTAGTCCAAAGTAAAGGGAAGGTAAAATTCCTGAAGTAATTACTAAAATAACTTGGGAGAGCATATTTTTTTAAAAGAAGTACAACCAAAAAATTTGCATGCAATATATTGCTTTAAGAAATCCCAAGTCCTTCTTCATTGTTATATTATTTTACATTAGCAATTTTTAATGGCTTTTAAATGAGAATTTTAGCATGAAATTTGATTTTATTGAATTATCTTTTGTATCACAAATATGAGTGAAACACTATATAAATCCTTTAAGTAGTTAAAACTTTCTCGACATTGCAAAAAAAATTATTGTATTAGCATTCCATGACGAATACAGGAAAACTCCTCTTGTGTGACAATGAAAAACCAGTTATTTGGTGTTACTGCTACACTTTAATAGAACTATAGGGTAACTAGAAGAAGTAAGTGCAAAACCTTTTTATTCCAATCTTGGCACTTTAGTCATTAACATTTTAAATAAAAAGGTTTTACTCGGGTTTTGTCTCAGAGCCTGGCTCTACAACTAAATGCACTTTAATCTGAGCTTGATACTCTCCCAAGTCCTTCATCCTCCTAAGACAGTTGGAGTGTTTTTCCTAATAAAACCATCTCTAATATCCCGTCTACTATCATTGCTGGTGAGCCAGTCAATTCATTTCGTCATGGCTCCAGTTTGAGCTACAGCCTTTCAGTGGATAGTCTTCTTGCCGGGTGAAATTAGATGACAACCTCACGATTCAGAGGTTGTCAAATGCTTTTTTTCTCTTCCTTTCTCCTTCTCTCCCTCCCCCTCCCTTCCATTCCCTTTCCTCCCTCCCTCTCTTTTCTTTCTTTCATTTATTTACTTGAAATGCAGAGTGACACAGAGGGGGAAAGGAAAGATTTTCCATCCGCTGGTTCCCTCCCCAAATGGCTGCAGTGGCAGGGCTGGGACAGGAGGAAGCCAGGAGCCAGAACTCCATCAGGGTCTCCCATGAGGGAGGCAGGGCCCCAAGCACTAGGGCCATCTTTCAGGGCTTTCCCAGGAGCATTAGCAGGGCGCTGGACCCCAAGCGGAGCAGCTGTAACTCCAACCTCTGCTTTCTCCAGATGCCCTGTAGTGGGCGGAGGCTTAACCCGCAGCGCCACAACGCCAGGCCCAGCGCGTGTCAAATTATTTTGTGAGCAGCAGAGATTGACTTGATATCCAAAGCCCAGCGTCAGCCATCCCCGCAGGTGAATGACAGCCCCTTTTTTGTCCCTGGCCTCCTGCCCGCTTGCTGGAGTCCCTGGGCTCCCCAGAGTTCGGTGGGGTCCTGGCTGCCGCTAGCCGGCGCAGGAAGCACAGGCTCGGTCCATCGCTCCCCTCCTCGTGGCCCTCGGTTACTTCACTTAGTTCTGAAGCCTTGGCCGCATCTGCATCCTGGCTGTCTCCATCTCATCTGGGTCTCCTTAAGGGGCCCAACGGAACCGTAGCGCGCAGGCCGAGGACGCCCGTGTGTGACAGGAGTGACAGGGACAAAACCGAATATGGACACAGGGCACTGAGAGGGTGTGAAGGAAAGAGTCCCTACGTGAAAAGTGGAAATTTCGAATCTTCAATAAAGAATTTGGAGCGAACCTGGTGGTCCCAGTCTCAAACTCCGCCTCACCTGCCCTGTGCCGGTCTGCCCCTCACTACTGTCCTCCCCTGGGAATCAGATTCCCTCAACAATGAGTCCGGCCTTCTCCTGGTCCCGCTGGTGCCCTGTCCTAGAGTTCCCACCCGCACCCGCTGCGTTCTTACCAGCTTGGTCCTAACTCCACTTTGGCCTCCCCTCCCCTCCCCTCCCCTCCCCTCCCCTCCCCTCTCCTCTCCTCTCCTCTCCTCTCCTCCCCTCCCCTCCCCTCCCCTCCCCTCCCCTCCCTTCTCCTCTCCCCTCCCCTTCTCTCTTTCTCTCTCTCTCCTTCTCTCTCTCTCTCTCTGTTTCTAGACCATGAATTAAAACCCACTGACTTCCAGATGAATAACTGTTTTCTCTTCACCAAAGAATAAATCACACTGCTTTAAGTTCTCATTTATGAGTCTGTGCCATTGATTAAACAATAGTCCACATTTATTCTTCTAGTTTGTAACAGAGGCTTGTAGAGTCTGTTAGTTGATAGGGCTTCCAATCTACACAATTTTGTCCTGATAGTTTGGTGTGGATTCACATCCCACATCTTCTATTTACCAATGGGCAATCATGGGCAAGTTCTTAATTACATGTGCCTTACCTTCTTTATCTGTATCATACAGAGTGATAATAGTGTGTACCACATACAGTGTTGTGATAAGTAATGAAATGATGCATTTAGAGAATAATTAACGGAGTTCCTTGCTTAAAGCAAGTCTTCAAAAATAGTTCTAATAATTTTAAAATGTTATTAAATGACATTTTGTAACTATATTCACTGCCAACTTGGCCCCATCTGTCTGGGTATTTTTTTTTTTTGAGATGAGGGATTTGATTTTATTAATTAAATTTTCTATATGATGTAAAATTTGGCAAGCAGAAAAATAAAAAAAATGCGGTATGATAATAAGATAACCAACACTGTATTACTTGAAAGCTGGTATAGCACTGTGACAAGAGAAGTTAATTAAAGTAAGAAATGTGGAGTGTTGGCCTCACTCTGCTGCTCTGCTGTTCAAGTAAATCTTTTTCCACATTAGCAATAATGCATGGCGATATTGAAAGTAAATGGCAAGCCAGCGCCGCGGCTCACTAGGCTAATCCTCCACCTAGCGGCGCCGGCACACTGGGTTCTAGTCCCGGTCGGGGCGCCAGATTCTGTCCCGGTTGCCCCTCTTCCAGGCCAGCTCTCTTCTGTGGCCAGGGAGTGCAGTGGAGGATGGCCCAAGTGCTTGGGCCCTGCACCCCGTGGGAGACCAGGAGAAGCACTTGGCTCCTGCCTTCGGATCAGCGCGATGTGCCGGCCGCAGTGCGCCAGCCGTGGCGGCCATTGGAGGGTGAACCAACGGCAAAAGGAAGACCTTTCTCTCTGTCTCTCTCTCTCACTTTCCACTCTGCCTGTCAAAAAAAAAAAAAAAATAGATGGCTCCCTTACTTGTGGATTCTGTCAAATTAACAAATATAAAATGTCATACGGAAATATGACTCATGTCATATTCATTTTTGAAGCAAATCTCTTTTATGACCCATCTAAAATGCTGCCTTCTTCATGATGCATTCACAGACCATATCAATCAGCAGTGGCCTACTTTTTTTTTTTTTTTTTTTCCCTATGCAATATGCCAGGCTCTTTGTGGCATTGTTAGAGCTATTTGAACTGATGTTTTATCTCTCAGGCTGTGGTTTTTATTGGCTTCTGTCAGGGAAGAAACTCTACTTTCCTTTACTTGTATATTTCTCCATAATTCCCAGCATAGGCAGAAAAAATAAAAAAAGGACAGCACAATAGAAACAAATAAGGAAAAGTTATTAGATTTTTCTAGTTTGGAATGAGTCACAAATTTCTCTTCCAGTTTATAAATGTAAGCACTTTTTAAAAAAATTTCAAAGAATCATAGTGAGTTCAAAATGTGTCTGTCAATGAGAAAGTACATGATTCTTATTTTTTTAAAGATTTATTTATTTGAAAGGCAGAGTTACAGAGAGGCATAGGCAGAGAAAGAGAGAGAGAGAGCGAGCTTCTGTCTGTTGGTTCACTCCCCCAAGTGGCAGCAACAGCTGGAGCTGCGCTGACCAGAAACCAGGAGCCAGGAGCTTCTTCTGGGTCCCCCACATGGGTGCAGGGGTCCAAGGACTTGAGCCATCTTCTACTGCTTTCCCAGGTCATTGCAGAGAGCTGGACCAGAAGTGGAGAAGCTGGGTCTCAAACCAGTGCCCATATGGGATGCCAGCACTGCAGATGGTGGTTTACCCACTTCAACACAGCGCCAGCCCCATGATTTCATCTTTTAAAAGGGAATGATTTTCATAGTTGAATTCAGTTTTATTAATCACTATCTGAGAAAAATTCATTGAATATTTGCTCAGATAGTATTCATTTTCTGATTGATTAACGATTCATTGACTATTCAGGAACTGCCTGAAAAACCATAAAAGAGAAACAAACTGCATTGCTATGTCATACCAAAACAGAAGGTAGTGTTGGAATCCCTTGAAAACATCCTGATTTAGTACGGAAACACATATGCACATTGGCAATTGAAATTAATAGCAACAGATCATTTATATAATAATCTCAAGATGAGTGATATATTTTTTAGGTTACAAACAACTTCATTTACTATTTAAATATTTAAAAGTACTTGCAAGTTATCATCTACTGCAGGTCTAGGCACTAAAGAGAACAAGATGAATAGGATACTCTCTTTTTGCCAAGGATATACTTCTAGGGGATTGAAATCTGATTTATGCTATTGGCAATGTTATTTTGGCATTAGACTCAGCTCATTATTTTTATAACAACAGAACATAATGATGTTCCTTCCATATCATGTCAAGTGTTTAAAAGTGGCTTAGCTAAGCTAGTGAATCCTCTGTTCCAACTATATTAGTCAACTCAGTTCTCTGAATATTCTTACCTCTGTTGAGGGCTTTTTTGTTGTTATTGTTCTGACTTATGAAATTTGCCAGTGACTGATATTCCAGCTTAATATTCCCATGAGTATTTGTTTGTAAAGTGCTGTAATTGGGGGCAGGGGACTACACAAAGTGAAATGTAAGTTAAAAATGAAAGTAAAGCAGAGAAATGAAAAACGAATATGTTCGTCTATAGATGTATAAGGTTGTAGTGTTTCTGTCACAAATTTGGCTTTGAATTCCTATTGTCCAGAATAAAATACGATATGGTTGCAATTACTTAGTTTTCCTTGGGAAAGAGGACAATACACACATTTCACAGAAGGAACAGAGTGTTTCCTGACTTAACCTCTTATCACATCAGGATTCATATAGAAAGCCATGGCTAACTTAACAGGCATATCTCTTAATATTAACCTTAGAGAAAGAAATGAGCTCTCTATGATGGTTTCATAAAAGTATCTCTATTGAAAAGGCCGGTGTAAACTGGCGATGGTAATCATAATGAATTGTGGTATAATGATTCAAAGGGTGACCTTTGGACCGGCAACCTCAGCATCACCTGAGACTGCAAAAATGCAGAATTTCAGATTTAGTAGATCAGGCTCTGCATGTTTATCAAGATTCCCAAGTGAATTATGCTTACAATAATGTTTGAAATGCATTGGTCTTCTAAGAAGAAAGCTTTTAGAGTTTTTCATTTCATTCCTTTCCCTTTTTAAATACTAGCAGCACTTATCTATTTATTTATTCAAGAAATACTTGCTGAGTTCCAAGCATGTTCTGAGATTTGTGAGAACAGTGTAAATAAAGTAGACATGGTCCTTGACCCCAGAGAGCTTACAGTTTAATAGGGGAACTAGATTAATAAAAATGAGTAAATAACCTATAAATTACAATTGTAATTAGTTGTATGAAAAAACATACATTTTGACATAGTAGTTCCTTCTCATCCATTGTTTCACTGTCTGGGGTTTAAGTTACTTCTGGTCAACTGTGGTTCAAAAATATTCATTGGAGCATTCCACAAATAAACAGTTTGTAACTTAAAGTTCACACTGTTCTGAGAAGTATGATGAAACAATCACACTATTCTACCTCATCCAACTCAGTAGAATCATCTCTTGGTCCAACATATGTACACTCTGTACACTACACATCTATCAGTCACTTTCTAGCTCTCTTGGATAGCAGATCAGTTGTCACTGTATCAAAGTGCTTGTGTTCAAGTAACTCTTATTTTACTTAACAATGGACTATTGTTTTATTAATACTTTTTCTATTATTAACTATTTTGCCTAATCTATTACTGTGCCTAATTTATAAATTAGACTTTACTCTAGATATGTATGTAAAGGAAAAACAACAGTGTATATAGAGTTCAATATTTTTCATAATTTCAGGCATCTATCAGGAGTCTTGGATTGTATCTCTTGCCAATAATGGTGTATTGATCTAAAAAGTGAATGAAAGTTGGTTTGGATGTAGCTGCCTAGGAAAATCTGTCAGTGGATTCGATGAAAGTGAGACTTGAAGGGTACACTAAAAGCCAACAAATAAATGCCAAGATTGGCCTTTGTAGTACCAGCTGGTTTTCTTGACACAATGCTCCTTGCTCTTATCTGTATATCTGGTTCTAATATTTCACTCTCATATTGGGTTTGATTACAACTTCAGAGCCCAGTTCTTCAGCTTCCTGGCTCCTAGCACAACTTGTAATAATAAGTAAAGGAAGTTGTAGGCAGCATTGCCATGAGGATCTACAGAATGGATTCAAATAAAAAGAGAACACAGATAAGCAAAAAATCAACAAGCTGAATCTAGAAATGTGAATAAGCAGTATAGGACATATTCTATTTAATGACATCTCATAGTATATCAAATATATTGTTTCAAGTTGCTTAAACATGGCCAAATTATGAGCATTATATTAAAATTTTCTATATTCTAAACATTACTTTGGCAACACATGATTTTATAAAACTTCAATAAGATCAAATGTAACATCAATGAAATAACCATAGTTACACTAAAAAAGAGATAAAATTATTTTTAAAGAGAATAAACAGTGTTAAATGCTGTGTAGTTATAGATGTTTAGATGAGAAAGCTGAATCAAACCTGCATATGACCCTGGACTCTTCACAGTGAACCCTCCTTCCCTGAAAACCTGATTATCTAGTGGATCTCCTGATCCTCTTGCACTTCTTTCTGGGAATAGCAGGGGCAAAGAAACCACATGAAGAAAGCTAGAGATTTTTTTGAAGCTTGATGTTTTATTTAATGTTGGAGCTGTGTTTGGATTGTATATGCCTAATAACTCATACTCATAATATATAAGATTCCTTCCCTTCCTCCCTCCCATTCATAAAGTATGATGGTTAAGCACAGGATAGTTTTGACACAGCCCTTTTGAGAAAAACACATTTTCTTGCTACAGAGACTGAGTTTATCATTAAATAAATGACTCTCATTGAATAGTTACATATGACATATGCTGTATGCCACATAGGAGAACCACATGGCCCTAAGTGAGCATCTAATAAGGAATTTTATATAAAAAGGTGTGAGGGGAATCAAACAAGTCTTCTACAAGAAAGTTACACCAAAATTGAGAACTAAGGCATGAGTATAAGCTCTCAAGACACAGGACATCTCAAGGAGTTAGAAAGACAGAATGTTTGGGGGGTGGAAATCATGCCTTGCAAAGTATAAGTGGAAGCAGGAGGAAAGAGACATTCCATCAGTTAGGGACTTCTTTAGTGTATTAGAACTTGGAATTTGTATCAACAATTACAAGGCACTGTGTTTTTAAGAAGAGTGGCCTGACCAGACTTGTATTTTAAAGTGATTGCTCTGGCTCCACTGAACTGGGGATGCAAGAGGTGGAAGCAATGACATGTGCATCTACTGTAGCAGTGATAATGACAACAGTTCAGGTTAGAGATTATGGTGAGTCAGATTTGAGTGACAGGAATATTTTGGGGCCTGAGGATACATTTTATATATAGGGGAAAGGATTAACAACATTCTGTGATTTATTGGATATGATGTGAAGGAAGAGTCAGGATGATTTCCTGGTTTCTGGCTTGGGTCACTGTGTAGATGACATGATACTTCACCACAATAGGGACTCTTGACAGAAAAACAGGAAGAAATACACATTTATTTTTGGGTATGTTGAATTTGGATCTATGAAGTAGCCAAGTGGCTCATTTAAGTAGTAATTGTATTGTACCAAATACGTAATTAGGTAGTTTGAATAAGGGTCTGAGATTCATAAGATAGGTCTGGCATTGAGATAATAGAAATGAATGGATCCTTAGAAACAATTCTGTTTAACTCTGTTATTTTATAGATGAGGGAACTTATTTCTAGGGCTCATGTGTTTTTAGTGTACTTCATTGTTTACATACCACTGTATATAATTTCATTTACTATGAACATGTGGTTTTCGAAAACTTTATGGAAAATGTATATTGTAAAAGAATTTATGCATGGATTTAAAAAAAATTTTGTGCTGGAACAAATATATGCTAACTTATCATAATGTATCTGAACATGATCTAGTTTGAGGCACTAAGGAGGATGATTTGCAAACAGCTACTATTAGAGCACCATGAATTCTGCTAAAATTAAAGCCATAACAGATATCAAAATTATGGTGACGCTTGGGTGGAAGAATGGTGAAATTACTGATGATTTATAAAACGTTGATGATGAAGCCCATAGCAGCACATTCATCCATATCAATTCGGGAGGAAAAAATTAATATTGTTCATGTCTTGATTGATGAAGACTGATGATTAACAGCAGAAACAATAACCAACACTGTAGACATCTCAACTGACTCAGCTTACACAATTCTGACTGAAAAATCAATGTGCAGCAAACATTCTGTTCAACGAGTCCCCAAATTGCTGCACTCAGATGAACTGCAAATAAGAGTAGAGCTTTCAGAGGAATTTTGAAAATCCATATCAATTAAAACTCTGTTCTCATCAGTTCTTGTCCATTGTAGCTTTATTCTTCTCCCAGCCTTCTGAGATGACCCTTCATTGTCAGAGCTGCCAACACTGTTTCTTATGTTTCTCAAGGGAGATAATATGACTAGATTTCAAAAAGTTGTGAGGTAGAATTTAAAGATTAGTGCAATAAACTGAAATCCATGCATAGTTTTTCATAATATGTATTTTCTGCAAGCTTTTTAAAAACTCCCCCTGCCCCAGTATGCCCTTGAGATGGAAATTCTTTCTTTAGAAAGAATGCTTCCAGTGCACATGAGTTATGTTTTCATACACTTTGGGGATTTTCTTTCACCTCTATTTTTAAGTAGTAAATTCCCTCCCCTACTCATTTTCTGCAAAGTTGCATTAAATATTCTTTATGCATATCAGGTAGAATTTGAACTTTTAGTGGAAGCTTTTGAATTTAACTTTCACGTTGTACATTTCAGACTGTAAAGATGCTTGCCAGCTTAAAAACTTTTCATTTGAACTATAAGTGCTTCAATCACTTGATTTTCTTTACATAATAGTAAAAAATCTTGTTTTTCTCACTCCAGCCATCTAAAGGAAGACCTTAATTTAACGATTTTCTGCCCAAATCAACTCTGACTGATAGTCTAGATGATCACCCTCTGATTCTGAAGAAAACAGGTAATCTTATCTTTAGCAAGACTCTAGTCAGAGTTCTTAACTGGCTTTGTTATTTACAATCTGTCCTATCAAAATGTTAGAATTGTCAAACATTTTTTTCCTGTTCCATTGGTTCCTACACTGATTTTCTCCACAATACAGCTTCTTGGAAAAGCAGTTTTAGATTTTCCTGAAGATGAGTATTTTTACTCAAACAACTTATTATTTTCTTATAAATTTGGTGTCCCTTTCTGAGATGCCTTTAAGATGTTTTTATGTCAGTCACTTGGACTTGCAGAGATTTTTTTAAACTTTTATTTAATTAATATAGATTTTCAAAGTACGGCTTATGGACTACATTGCCCCCCCCATGACTTCCCTCCCACCCGCAACCCTCCCCTTTCCCGATCTCTCTCCCCTTCCATTCATATCAAGATCCATTTTCAATTTTCTATATATACAGAAGATCAGTTTAGTATACATTAAGTAAAGATTTCAACAGTTTGCACCCACATAGAAACACAAAGTGAAAAATACTGTTTGAATACTCGTTATAGAATTAAATCTCAATGTACAGCACATTAAGGACAGAGATCCTACATGAGGAGTAAGTGCACAGTGACTCCTGTTGTTGACTTTACAAATTGACACTACTGTTTATGGCATCAGTAATCTCCCTATGCTCCAGTCATGAGTTTCCAAGGCTATGGAAGCCTTTTGAGTTCTCCGACTCTTATCTTATTTAGACAAGGTCATAGTCAAAATGGAAGTTCTCTCCTCCCTTCAGAGAAAGGTACCTCCTTCTTTGATGACCTGTTCTTTCCACTGGGATCTCACTCACAGAGATCTTTCATTTAGGGTTGTTTTTTTTTTTTTTTTTTTTTTGCCAGAGTGTCTTGGCTTTCCATGCCTGAAATACTCTCATGGGCTTTTCAGCTGGATCTGAATGCCTTTAGGGCTGATTCTGAGGCCAGAGTGCTATTTAGGACATCTGCCATTCTATGAGTCTGCTGTGTATCTCAGTTCCCATGTTGGATCACTCTCCCCTTTATTTATTCTATCAGTTAGTATTAGCAGGCACTAGACTTGTTAATGTGATCCCATTGACTCTTAGTCCTTTCATTATGATCAATTGTAAACTGAAATCGATCACTTGGACTAGTGAGATGGCATTGGTACATGCCACCTTGATGCATTTGAATTGGAATCCCCTGGTATGTTTCTAACTCTACCATTTGGGGTAAGTCAGCTTGAGCACGTCTTAAATTATACATCTCTTCCCTCTCTTATTCCCACTCTTATATTTAACAGGGATCACATTTCAGTTAAATTTTAACACTTAAGAATAACTGTGTATTAATTACAGAATTAAACCAGTAGTATTAAGTAGAACAGACAAAAAATACTAAGAGGGATAATGTATTAAGTTGTTCATTAACAGGGCTATGCTGATCAAGTTCAAGTACCACTACAGTAAATTCTTTCCATCAGTACTGAAGTGAATCAACTTAAGCCTGTAGGTGCAATTGCCAGTTTATAGGAAACAGGGATAGAGGAACATTTTAAGAACATGATATGCTCATCAAGTCACCGTTTCCCATAGTGTCCATTTCACTTCAACAGGTCTCCTTTTTGGTGTTCAGTCAGTTGTCACCGATCAGGGAGAACATATGGTATTTGTCCCTTTGGGATTGGCTTATTTCACTCAGCATGATGTGTTCCAGATTCCTCCATTTTCTTGCAAATGACTGGATTTCGTTGTTTCTTACTGCGGTATAGTATTCTAAAGAGTACATATCCCATAATTTCTTTATCCAGTCTACCGTTGATGGGCATTTAGGTTGGTTCCAGGTCTCAGCTATTGTGAATTGAGCTGCAATAAACATTAGGGTGCAGACTGCTTTTTTGTTTGCCAATTTAAATTCCTTTGGGTAAATTCCAAGGAGTGGGATGGCTGGATCGAACGGTAGGGTTATCTTCAGGTTTCTGAGGAATCTCCAGACTAACTTCCATAGTGGCTTGACCAGTTTGCATTCCCACCAACAGTGGGCTAGTGTCCCTTTTTCCCCACATCCTCACCAGCATCTGTTATTGGTAGATTTCTGAATGTGATCCATTCTAACCGGGGTGAGGTGAAACCTCATTGTGGTTTTGATTTGCATTTCCCTGATTGCTAGTGATCTTGAACATTTTTTCATGTGCCTGTTGGCCATTTGGATTTCCTCTTTTGAAAAATGTCTATTGAGGTCCTTGGCCCATCTCTTAAGTGGGTTGTTTGTTTTGATGTTGTGGAGTTTCTTGATCTCTTTGTAGATTCTGGTTATTAACCCTTTATCTTTTGCATAGTTTGCAAATATTTTTTCCCCTTCTGTCGGTAGCCTCTTCACTCTCCTGACTGTTTCTTTTGCAGTACAGAAACTTCTCAATTTAATGCAATCCCAATAGTTGATTTTGGCTTTGACTACCTGTGCCTCCCAGGTCTTTTCCAGAAACTCTTTGCCTGTGCCAATATCTTGAAGGGTTTCTCCAATGTTCTCTAGTAACTTGATGGTGTCGGGTCGTAGATTTAGGTCTTTAATCCATGTTGAGTGGATTTTTGTGTAAGGTATAAGGTAAGGGTCTTGCTTCATGCTTCTGCACGTGGAAATCCAGTTTTCCCAGCACCATTTATTGAATAGACTGTCCTTGCTCTGACTTGGAGAGATTTTTAATGCATCTTCGTATGACCACATCTATCTTTGAAGGAGGGAGCTCTATTTTATGTTATTTGTTTGAGAAGGTTTACTGTATCCTTGAATAAAGCGATTCACATGTTAGTAAGTACTACTGAGCTTCGAGTTTGTAACGTTAGATGACTTGCCTACCCTGGAAGAAACTTAAAGGCTCACAATTTTGTGTAACCAGCTTAGCATTCTCAATTGACTACATTATTTTTTAGCTAGGGCAGAAAATACTTTGGTTAGCTTTCCCTCCTTAAAATACTTCAAAAAGTGTATGGAAAAATTGAATTAAAAGATGTTTATTTTGTTGAAATAAATTTGAAATTTATGCATACTTTTTTTTATAATACTTATTTCTATAAACTTTTTGAAGACCCCCTCATTTGTTGTTTTACCATTGAAGGGGGTCATAGCACATACCAGAATCTCCCAGGCAAACCCAAAGAGATGTGAATGCCATCTCAAGAACTCAGAAAACCATAACAGTGCTGCATGCTCAAAAACATTTTAAATATCAAATATGATTTCATTTAACTCTATTGAATTGGAATAAATTAGGCTTTAACCAGCCCTTGTGCTGTACTTGAATAAGTGTGGCCCAAAGCTTCCACCATACATAGTAAACTGTAACCAAGCTTGATATGTAAACAAATCATAACCAAAGATTATGTACCTTTGTAACTGAAGAATATACCTTTGTAATCAAGCAATAGGGCCTTAGCCAATCATAGGAGTTGAGCCTCTAGCCAGTTCCCAAAACAACGATATAAAGCAAATGTTCACAGCTGCCAATCAGATTGTTTCTGTATGTGACTTCCTTTGCTCTGGCTATCAATACACCTTGTATATGTGGTGGGGTGGAATATTCTTAACCATTTTTAGTTTGGAGTGCTACCTAATTAGAGAAACTTTTTCCTGCTCAAGTACATTTTGTAAAATTTGACTGGTCTTGGGATTTTTGTTAACAAATCCCAAGAACAATCTCAAAGAAAGAGTCGTTATCATACACATTTCTTAAATGAGGAAACTGAGATTTAGGTAGCTAAGGGATTTCCTCATAGGTTTAGCACTGCTGAATCATAATTTTTCTTCATTTCTAATTGAAGTGCATTTCCCAAGGCTTAATTTTGAGTCACTGAAACTATTTGTAACAAAATGTGCTTCAACATATGTTGTTAAGCAGAATGGTGTCCATTTGCTAATCACTGTGATGGATAACCAACATTTAAGTTGTGTGAAAATTTTTTTCTGCTACTGAATCCTTATCTCCATAAAATATCAGATTACTATCAAAACCACAGCTACAGGAAAAGACAACAAATCAAATGGCAAAAGTGTTAGTATTTTAAACACAGTTTCTCCTTTTTGAGAAAAAGGGAACATTGATTTTAGTCAAAGGCCCAATTGATACTTACACAGTCTGGGACAGGCTAACAATTTAGGGTATACTGAAAAATATTCATATATATTCATTTTTAAATTCAGGTGAGGTGTTGTACAATGGGCACGGAAAGAGCTAGGAAGATTGATTTTTCTGAAAGAGCAATTCTAGATGGTTTTCCTTCTTTCTTTTTTAAAAGATTTATTTTATTATTTATTCAAAAGACGGAGTTATGGAGAGAGGTAGAGAGAGAGAGAAAGAGAGAGAGAGCTTCTACCTGCTGGTTCATTCCCCAAATGACTGCATTGATCAGAGCTGAGCTGATCTGAAGCCAGGAGCCAGGAGTTTCTTCCGAGTCTCCCACGTGGGTGCAAGGGCCCAAGCACTTGGGCCATCTTCTGATTTTCCAGGCACATGAGTAGGGAGCTGGATCAGAAGTGGAGCAGCCGGCGCTCAAACGGGTACCCAGATGGGATGCCGGTGCTTCAGGCTGAAGCCTTAACCCACTGCACCACAGAGTGGGCCTCTGGATGGTTTTCTTTTCTTTTCTTTTTATTTTTTAGACAGGTAGAGTTATAGACAGTGAGAGAGAGAGACAGAGAGAAAGGTCTTCCTTCCAATTGTTCACCCCCCAAATGGCTGCCATGGCTGGCGCGCTGCACCAATCCGAAGCCAGGAGCCAGGTGCCTCCTCCTGGTCTCCCATGCAGGTGCAGGGCCCAAGCTCCTGGGCCATCCTCCACTGCCTTCCCTGGCCACAGCAGAGAGCTGGACTGGAAGAGGGCAACCAGGACAGAATCCGGCGCCCATATGAGATGCCGGCGCTGCAGGCAGAGGATTAACCAAGTGAGCCACGGCGCTGGCCCCTGGATGTTTTTTTTATCCTGCTACATTTCCTGGTAGTTGGCACTCAAGCATTGCCTGATTCTGATTCAACAGCAATGCTCGTTGGGGATGAGGGTGGGTAGAGGAGCTCTCGCTATTCTTCTGTTTCTTCCTTTGGCTGTCATTTTCCAAATTATTATATAAAGTTATGGTTTTTTCTTTGTTCTTGTTGAAATTTTTGGCTGTTTTAATCTAGACTTTGTTTTGCTGGTTAGTTTAAAGGTAATAAACTATGTGATATGATTATTATCTTCTATTTTTACCATGAAGCATGAACAACAATTTAATGGTAAAGAAATTGGAAGTATATAGGTTGAAAGAGATTTAAAGAGAAAAATAATACCTTAATATCACATATGGCTAATAGCAACAATTTATCCATTGACCTTGATGGCATCAGGAGATTGCTTGTCTCCTCAGCTGTGTGGCATGCTTCATAGAGACTTCATTTCCACTTTTCAATTAATGCTGCTGCAGAAGGGTAATGTCCAGTTCCATTTAAGTCCCTGTAATAATTCATGCAGAGCTCACATAGGCTTTAAAGAGACAATCTGGGTCAAATAGAAAGAAATGACAACATATCCTCTTGAGAACATCATTTCCTCCTCTGGAATCCACTGAGTGATTTCACCTTGCAAACAGCAGAATATCAGAGGCTGTATTGTTTATTTGCCAAAAGAAAGAGTTGCATCCTCTCAAAGCCTTGTTCAAGGAAACAGCGTGGAATTAAATACTATTGAAAATCAACAACACTCATTTCTACTTAAGTAAACTGAATTACCACAGAAACCTGTGTTTCCATGGCTATGTAGACTCCGCTGAGAGGTTCTGCTGGGCTGACAGTACCAATGTTGGATTCTCTACCTAATCTTCAGGACAAAACACACACCCACTTTCCTGCAATGAAGCCTACCCAATCATGCTTGTTGGAAAATTGCATTTACTACAAAAAGAAGAATTTGAAAATAAGCACAAGGGAAACAGAAGGAAGAGGTTCAATTTCACATGGATTATTTTTGTTCACTGGAGGCTCTGGGCAGAAAATGCAGCAAGTGGGAAAATAACAGAAACACTGAAAAAATGATTTATAAGTGATTTTATTGGAAAATGGATTAAAAGATTTTATGGCTGGGGCAGGATGGTTAGAAGAAGTTCAGGAAAATGTAATGTCAAACCCTTTGTTATAGCATTGTAAACGTGTGCCAGGCTCCAAACTCTGTGGCCAGACTGGCTATATAATTTGTGGGTCTTCATGCAAAATAAAAATGCAGAACCCCTGTTCAAAATTTAAGAATATCAAGTTGGAATAGCAGAGCACAAAGTAAAGTGTGGGCCTCTGCGGTGGTTTTCCAAGTTCATATGTTGAAACTAATCTCTACAGTATTTGAAGGTGGGGTCTTTGAAACGTCATTAAGTCATGAGGGTGGTGCCCTCACAAATGGGATTCATGTCTGTATAAAAGCACTAAAGAGAGAGGTGTCTTTACACCAAGTGAGGACACAGCTTAAAGGCAAGATCTATGCAGAAAAAACAGAGCCCTCATCAGACATCAAATCTGTAAGTGACTTGGTCTGGGACTTTCCAGCCTTCCAAACTGTGAAAAGTAAGTTTATGTTGTTTAAAAGCTACAGTTTGTGGTATTTTGTTACAGCAGCTGTTACAGACTTGGTCTTTCTGTATCTGGGATCTCATACTAATACACACCCATGACACTGGCCCTTTTTCTTGCTCTTCTCTCACCTCAACACTTTTTTTTTTTAAATCTCTTACCTCCCCCTTGTTGTTGTTTTTTTATTTTTTTTTTAAGATTTATTTTATTTATTTGAAAGACAGAGATACAGAGAGAGGTAGAGACAGAGAGAGAGGTCTTCCATTCGCTGGTTCACTCCCCAGATGGCTGCAATGGCAGGAGCTGTGCCAATCCAAAGCCAGGATCCAGGAGCTTCTTCCAGGTTTCCCACCTGGGTACAGGGGCCCAAGGACTTGGGCCATCTTCTACTGCTTTCCCAGTCCATAGCAGAGAGCTGGATCAAAAGAGGAGCAGCCAATACTAGAACTGGCACCTATATGGGATGCTGGTGCTTCAGGCCAGGGCTTTAATCTGCTGTGCCACAGCGACAGCCCCTCTCCCTTTGTGTTTATTTGTGTGGCTTGGAGGTTTGGGGCTTCAGTCTGTGTGATGGATGTAGAAAAGGGGGAGCAGGAGGATCCTTCTCAAGAAACATACATGCATCATGAAAATAGTCAAATGGTCCTCTAGACTCGCTGCCTCTCAGGAATTGGTTGTTAACCATTTACTAGCATGCCACTGGGTTATCAGAAACACAACATTTATTTGGGGAAGGTGGCTTTTTGGATCCATGGGTGTTATAAAATTGTTGATTTTCCATTTTCTCTGTTGATTTTCCATTTTCTCTATACTGTGAATAGGATCAGAAACTGACCCCCCCTCCCCGCCACAAAGTAATAATATAGCCTGTATTGTTTCTAGCACTCTGTACTACTCAGAGGTTCCAATTTTCACCCTGGTTCCACCACTTATTAGTTTCTATTTTTTAATTTTTTAAATTTTATTTATTTTTGACAGGCAGAGTTAGACAGTGAGAGAGAGAGAGACAGAGAGAAAGGTCTTCCTTTTTCCATTGGTTCATCCCCCAAATGGTTGTCACGGCCAGCGCACTGCACCGATCTGAAGCCAGGAGCCAGGTACTTCTTCCTGGTCTCCCATGTGGGTGCAGGGCCCAAGGACCTAGGCCATCCTCCACTGCCTTCCTGGGCCACAGCAGAGAGCTGTACTGGAAGAGGAGCAACCAGGACAGAATCCGGCACCCCAACCGAACTAGAACCTGGGGTGCCGGCGCCACAGGCGGAAGATTAGCCTAGTGAGCCGTGGTGCTGGCCTTATTAGTTTCTTAACTTTGAGGAAACCTAGATTTTTCTGAGGGTCGAGGAAGACCTTTCTCTCTGTCTCTCTCTCTCTCACTGTCCACTCTGCCTGTCAAAAAAATAAATTAAAAAAATAATTTCTGAATTATTTTCAATGCAGATTTGTTAAATTTAGGAGATACTTAAAAATTTCATGGAAAATAGAATTAAAAGAATATGCTTATTTTGGTGCAAAGATTGTCAAATCCATTAATATAAAATCCATACTATAAGACTTCAGAAAGTCTTCAAAAATTCATATTATGAACAAATTATGCATGGATTTCAAAAAATTTGAATCAAAATTTAATTTCACCTATTCATGAACTCTTTGAAGTAGTATTGTACATATGCAAGTGCTTTATAAAATCAGAACTCTATGCAAATTATTTTTATTATATGGTATCACCTAAATGGAAAACTAATAATGAAAATCTTTCTATTTTTCACTTTTGAATACAGTACCACAGGGAAAGCCAAAGCAAATACAATTTCCTGACATACTATTTCATCCTTATAGAAAATGCTACTAACATCTTTTAATGCCCACAGAGCAATCACATAGAGACAAGAAAAATCAATAGAAAATTGCTTCCTACGTATTCCCACAAAGACTGCTTCCTAGGACTACCGTGTAGAAATCTGTTATGTGTGAAGTTCTGTCCGGGTGAATTTTTTTGTTTTTCTCTTCTTTCTTTCTTTTTTTTTTTAGACTTACCAAGCAACATTAAGGAGTGAATCACTTATGTTCATGTAATAACAGAAAAATGATTTTCTATAGCTCTATCCACAGCAAAATATGTTCCTCCTCATGAAGAGTGAGAGAAGCATTTCTTGGCACAAGAAGCTTCAGGCTTCAGAGACAACTCAAGTTGTCTCTGTATCTCAAGTAAAGACGAAAAAATTATTAATGTTGATAAATCCCATGTGTTAGTCATTTTCTCCAAGTCTTTGGGTAAAAAGTTAGGCAACTCTGTTTGGTATGCTGATAAGGTTACTGTCACAGAGAAGATAACGAATGTTCTAAGACTGTTAAGCACTTAGAAAAACATCATTCCATATGTGAAAAAAGGTAACGTAACCTAATTGATATGAGAAAAATCTGTGAGTTCTTCCTTTATCATGTGAAGATTTTGCCTTTTATTTTTAAGAAAACTTTACTGAGAGAGTAAATTTTAATCAAGTCACTTGAAGATTCTTTATTGAAGTTCACATTCATCTGAAATTTATTATAACATTTTTGTGTGTATCAGGCATGCTGATCTTCTTGGAGCACCTTTTCCCAAGTGTTAATAGAAATAAATATACGTATTTTTCATCAATGTTTCTCATTGCCCAATTAGGAAATACAATGTTAACTTTAAACAGATTTTTTAAAAAAAGTTATCTGAAAGGCAGGAGTGGGGAGGAGAAAGAGAAATATATATCTCACATCTGTTGATTCACTCCCCAAAGGCCAACAAGAGCCAGGGCTGAGCCAGGTCAAAGCCAGGAACTGGGAGCTTAACCAAGGTCTCCCACATGGATGACAGGGGCCCAAGTACTTGAGCCATCACCTGCTTCCTTTCAGGGTATGCATTAGCAGGAAGCTGGAATCAAGGGTGGAACTGGGACTCAACACAGGCACTCTGATAGGAGATGCAGGCATCCTACATGGCATCCTAACCATTATAGATTTATTTATTATAATATGCAATAAGACTCATTCTGAGGGGAACATAGTGTAGGTGTTTACCAGACTTGTTAGACTATTGAATCACCCATTTAAGAACATTTCGGGTATCAGGTATTCTCCAGGATACATATAGGTAAACCCATCCCTGGTTATTATGTAACTGAGAGTGGAGGACCTAGGCAAAAGGGGGCATTGGGACATGGGATGAGAATTGGTAACAGTTTGAAAGTAATATTATCATGAGCTCATTTTTAGGACATATTCTAGAACAGATTATCTTGCAACATTGTACTCAGAGGAAATCAGAGCACCATTAAATAAGAAAGGTTAAAGTTGAAAGCAACAGTTTTTTGGGTCAAGTGTTTGAATATATGATGGTTGAAGACGCCTCTTGCTTGAACACACTTTCTACATGCTAGGCACACCACCACCCCTTGCTATAAAAGCACTCGCACTGTGCTTCTCAGGAAGGCAATTTCTTTTCTGAAATTGTGTTACAACTGTGTCCTTGACTTACTGCAAGAAAATAAAACTTTCCTCTGGGAAATACATGCTTGAGGCTCATTGTTTGATGGCATCCCATGTAAAGGACTTATTTCCATTGATGGTTATTAGGCAAACTAACAAGCAGAGATAAACCCATTAAAAGTGATTCAGAGGATGGAATGATGAGTAAAGGCTGGGGTCAACCAGAGGAGCCTTCATGAAGGAGGAATTAGAACTAGGGAGTGAAGGATGAGGTGAATTTCAGTAGAGAGGATTGGTAAGTGGGAGATTTTCAGGCAGAGGAAGAGGCATGAGCCAAAACATGGAGATGGGAAATTGCAAACTTTGTTTAAGCTGTGGCAAATGTCACCTGCTGTATTTGCATGGGGGATCTTAGGCTCACTCAAATACTCACAAGATAATTACAGACCATACTTGGTCCTACTCAGCATAGAAGTATACAAGAAAGGGTAGATGTAGGGCAGGGTAACATCAGGCTATGTAGTGACAACAGTCCATACAGCAGTCTACAAAACTACCCAGTAGCTATATATTTTTTTCACTCCTTCCCCACAGAGCACTCAGGTATAAGGTAAAGGCACTCATACTGAGTAGGCGATGGAGTTTCCTGGGCTTAGAATCCCTATGTCCCACTGCAGCTAATTTCTGGTGTCTCCATAGAAGACTTGCTCAATTACAAGTCATCATACTCACATCCAAAGTGTGATTTTTTTCTAGGTGTTTATAGCAAGGTTGTCTATGAAACACAGTTGACTTAATATCCTTATTAGATTTCCAAGGAAACAGAACTTGAATGTGAACAAAAGCTCAAATTTTTATTTAGATGCTGTGTTCTTTACATTCAGCTCTTTATCTATTGAGTTCAAGATTGGAGAAAATTACCTAGAATCTTGAATTCCAAACTAAAGAGTCTGTATTTCAGTAACTTAGTTTTTCCACTTCCTATTTTTCCCCTAAACAAAGCATATGAAAAGATATGTGTTGGTGTAAAAGTCCATAAGTAAATTGGTAGGTATATAACACTTGAACAGAGTTCAATGTTAATATGTTTTAGTGATATAGGCAAGGAGGTAGTTAAGGCAAACAGTAGGAACTGAGGTCACCAGTCCCTTCTTACAATCCTGCCCACTCCTCCCAAACTTTTCCCCCATTTTCTGCGCTATGGAAGACCAATTTCTACAAGGCTGCTGCCAAGAACCAGTGATGCCTGAAAATAACCAACATGGCTGCTGATTGTGTTCCCATGGAAACCCACAACCTATTATAATATCATTATCATAAAATTACCATGGCTGCCACTCCCACTCCTATCATGCAGCTGATGCTATGACACTTTCAAGAGTTCCAAAAATAGCAAGAAAATGGGCATTACTCAAACCCCATCTCCAAATATCACTCACTATGAATATTCAATTAAAACCACCTCAGATATCATGTACATGTCTCCCAGTTTAATAACAGGGTAACCCAGAATTTCACTGGATGAAGGTCACTCTTGAGCATGCCACATTCCTTTTCAAGTGTTACTTTTGTTTTGCAAATAAATCTTCTTCCTCTGCTGTTCCTTGATTGTGTCTCATCTTTGAATTCTTTCTTGCATCAGAGACAGGAAACTTGACCCAACCATCCCATGATATGTGCAGTGAACTATTCATGAGGTGAAAGCCCATCCAGAAATTGGCTGGTGAGTCATTCATTCTCTCAACTCATCTTGTTTGCATTTGAGAGCTTTGGTTTCATTCTTTCTTTCCTTCTTCACTCCATCTAGCCTGTTACAGACTAAATCATCTTAAGCCAACAGTGTCTGCCTCTCCAGTGACTTTTGGGAGTGGAAAGGCTGAGGTTGACTCCATGTAGATAGGGCATGTTGAGAAGGTGGGGCACTTTGTGAAGAAGATACGTAAGAGTGGTTGGGGCTTGCTCCCAGGCCACGTAGTGACCAGAGGGTATCCTTGTTTCTATTGCCATCCAGTCATGGATGTTCTACATTGCCTATTCTCTCTTTTGCTTATCGTGTCTGAACCTCCAGCATTTTGCTCCTTCAAGATGAGTGCCTCATCACATATTTTAACATCCTTACCAATGAGGTGTTTTGTCCCCATGCGGAAAGTCTCTCCTATATAGGGCAAATCAATTCTGTCATCCTCTAATCCCTGGGAACCTTTTCTATCTCTGTGGAAAACACTTTGGCATATACCACCCTCATGCTCCTGGCTCCAACACTTTCAAGACCCCATTCCACTTAATTGGGAGTTTTGTTTTTTCTGCCACATGTTACAATGTTGTCATCTCCCATATCCATGGCAATGCCCCCAGTGGGGAGGGGGTGTGGAAGCAATCTGGATGTAACTGACAGGTGCTCCAAGGAATACTCCATTTAAGAGCTTCTCTGTGTTCTTTGAAAGATGGCCCCTCTTCCCTCCCTCCAACTAAGAACTTTCAAGATTATTTTAACAGTAATATTGAACTGTTAAAAGCTAGAACTGAAGCACTGCAGGTTACCCCTTGCTAAAATGCTAAAAATGAGGGTTAAGATCTGATCAATCCTATACAATCTCCCTTCCCATCCTCACAGAAATCCCCAGGGGTTGTGCGTGTCTAGGAAGAACATGATCCTCCCCCTTTCCCTCAATCCCTGCTTCTCTTTCACTTCCTAATAACCCACTTACCCTACCCTGCATCTGGATCTGTTCCTGTTTATTAGAGGACAGCTCTGTTGGAACTACTGCCATCAGGGCCTCCTACTATTTAGGTACAAATAAGTATTGACTGCTGAGAAGTGTCTAATGGAGATGCTGGGACAATCAAAGCCCAGGTTTCTTTTTCCACAACTGACTTAAATCAATGTAAACAACAGGTAGGGAGGTTTTCAGAAGACTTTACCAAATTTACTGAGGAATTTCAGGCTCTAACATTGGCCTTTAACTTGACCTGGGTGAACTAAACATTTTCTTGTCTGCTATGTTGCACCCCAAGATAAACATCAGTTCTGGGCCAAGGCCCAGGCCCATGCTGACTCCCCGAAGGGCCAGAAGCCTAATCAGTATGATGTGGGAGCCATGGCAGTCCCACAAACAGATCCTAACTTAGTGACCAAAAGTCATAAAATTTGAGGTGCTGAGGTCAGATGATGATCTGTCTAGTGGCTAGAATGAAAATAATGTATTGTTAAACTGATAAATTATGGCAAAATCAGGAAAGTAACTCAACATAAGGAAGATTCCAGCCTCATTCCAAGGATGACTGGTAGAATCTTTAAAAGATATACAGATCCTAGCTTCCCTGAAGGACAGGTCTTATTCAGTACCCATTAATCAGTCAACCCCAGATATCTGACTAGAAATGGGGAATGGGACCCCAAAATCTCAAGAAACAAAACTGAGGGGGAAATGGACTTCAACTTGGGAAGCAACAGTCCAGACAACAGGCTTGTATGACAGCAGTCACAGTAGCCAGTATCCTGTGACTTCAGGGACAACCCAGGGAGGGATTTCCAACCATGAGGGGACAAGTTCAGTAGAGAATGTTCTGGGTGTGGAAAGCTGGGATATGACAGAAGGAATGACCTCTCCCAAAAAGTCTGCCTAGTCCCTGCCCTCACCGTTAAGAGGGACAGTAGAAATTCCTTTGAAGGGAGGGGAGGCTCCTAGTTCCCTCATGTCCTTATTCAAAGCTGAAGGGGCCTGTGAAAAGTGGTTCCCACTGCCCATATGACCATCACAATCCTAGAGCCCTAATGATCCTGGATGTCAAAGTGAAGAATATAATTGTCTAACTGACTTGGGAGTCACTTACTGTGTTCTGAATTCCCATGTAGGATGCCACCCTTAAAAGTTGTGTTGTCATGGGAGTTTGTGGTAAGTTCTACTCCTGACAAATTTACTTTGCCTCTGGTTTGCCTGGTAGAAGATGCCCTTGTTTCCCACCAGATTTTGATGATGCTGTAAATCAGACTCCTTTGCTCAGTAGGGATATGCTCTGTTCTCTGGGCACTTCTCTTGGGTTAATCACCCCTAAATCTAAATCTTTATTATGCCAATGATGAGTACTGCCTCAAGATTGAATTTGGAAAATCTTGTTGAAATTCAAAATAGAGTGGATTCTTGAATCTTTTTGTACTGATAGACAAGGAATAGCCTTGAGTATATTCACCCAAAAAATGAATCCACTTCCATGACCAATGGCTTACTTTCCTGAATAGCTGGACTCAGTGGCCACAGGATGACCTAAATGCTTAGGGGAAGCTACTGCTATTGAACTTTTGGTACAGTAATCACCAATCCACTTTAGGAAGCCTCTTGAAGTTCAAACTTCACACCAAGTACAAGAGGTCTTAGAGATTAAAGGACACAGATGGCTAAAAGGAGGAAGCCTTAATAAATATTGATATCTCCTTTTTGGTTCATGGAAGTAACAAAGTATGCTAAGTCCTCCGTCCAGCTACTATTTTGCCATCTGAAGATATTGAAAAGCTGGCTCATTCTTTGTGTAGAGACCACTTAGCAGGTGTACTCCAGTAGATCTTACCCACGTCATGGACCTAAGCATTCAACACGTCAGCTCCAAAGGCTAAACTTAACACCTGGGCTAGAGTCTTAAAACTGAGGATAGACCAGAGAGTTGATATTTATACAAATTCTATATATGCTTTCTAATGTTACAAACATGTGGGATAACTTGGAGAGAAAGAGGTCTATTGACTGTAAAAAAAACTTCTCTAGGTCATTAGTACTCTCAAACAGGCAGTTTTCAGGCCTTTGGAGGTAGCTGTTCATTGCAGGGGACACCAAAAGTAGAATAGTTATAATGTCAGAGGAAAGGCACTGGTAGATAGGGCAGAAAAGGTGACTGCCACTCAGGATGTTCCAGTATTTCTAATACTCCAGCCTCTAAAGACATCTGGAAGTCCCTACTGTATCATTCCTGATATAGAATGGGGACAGCAATGAAGTTGCACTAAAGATGCTAATGGGTTGAAGAATATAGATCATAAAAATACTCTCAATGGCAGCTCAGAGGAAAATTATCAAGAACATACATGACTCTATCCATCTTCAAACACCACTCCTTATGAATATTCAATTAACCCCCACTCTCAGACACCACTCTTATGTCTCCTAGTCATACAAAGGGATGACCCATCAAATCTTGTTGGGTGTAGTTCACTGTCAAGCATGCCTGCACTTCCTCGAGTGTTTACTTTTACTTTTAAGTAAGTCTTATTCATCCACTCTACTTGCTTGTGTCTTGTTCTTGAATTCATTGCTGCATCCCAGACAAGAACCTTGACCCACATACCCCATGACTTTGATAGAACCATTTATATTTAAAAAACAGAAACACATGTTTAGCCATCTTCAATTTGATATTATACTCTTAAATGGAAAAGATTATGTTCTTTTAGTGCATGGCAATAAGCAGGACTTCTTTTCCCTTTGCTCCCCATACTTTGAAACATTTCGTATGAATGATAAGCATGTTGTGTTAGAAGGCTGACTCATACATTATATGTAAGAAATAAATATATGATGTTCACAAAGATGATCTTTTATTTTTCTGTAAATGTTAAGGCAGTGTATTTTCCAATATCTGAGTGAAAGAAGGGGCAAAGTTTTTCAAACCATATTTCCAAATAAGGGAGCCTTGAGGTTTTACTCTAAGCCTCTCTCAGTGGATAGTTGCTCAAATGGCAGAAGGCAGCAGGTGCCTAGAAAATATTGTTGGTATTGAGTGTAGCCCTGAAATATGAGAAGTTGTGGCAATTTGCATACAAGTAGCTGAAGCAGTAAGTAGCTGTTCAGTGGGCTTATCAGTGCTATCCCTAGCCTCCCACATCTGAGGACCCAGTGCCTGTACAATAGCTTGTGTGATTCAGCAGCTACTGTACCTGGAGCCTGCCTCTTGTAGTAGGAACATCTACTTCATGGCTTCATCACTGTCTCAAGCTCCTATTTGGCTTACTGGCCTCCTTCCCATTCTAGTTTATAATCAGCTTCTCATGATGAAAGAAGTTGGCCTGAGAAACTGGCTTGTTCCAGTGTGTGAATGGTAGAGGAAACTCTACTTTCTTCCTTCCAGGCTACATGCTCAAGCTAGACATGCAGCTTACAGACAATGCTGAAGCACCATTCTTCTCCTTTTCTCACCCCAACACCCATGCCATTCACTTCTATGACATATCCCTTCCGCCCATGGGGAGTCACAATCTTAGGAGTATGCATGGTCCAGACAAGTCAGTGGGATATTTTTGAGCTGGGCGTTTGTATCCTCAAAAATGAGAGGAAGGGAGCTGCCTCTTCTTCCTCTATGTATCCCAGCCCAGAACAAAATTCTCCATACTACCAGTTTTGCTAAGCTCTCCTTACAATGAGAAGAACTCACCATAAGTAGTCTGGTCTAGGATGCATTTCATATTGGTGTTTGACAATCACATCACACTATCAGGGATCCAAGAAAATAAATTTATTAAACTTTGAAGGAAAAAAATCCACAGACATAAAGAAAGTTAAATATAAACTGCAGGACACAACTAGTCATACTAGTGAATAATGGCTTGTGTGGCCAGCAAAGTACCAAAATGACATTCTGAGACTGATTGAGGTATTTAGCTATTTTTGGCTATAGAAATGTTGTTAGCCTATTGTGAAATGGTAAGATAGTTCTTCCAAACACATAGTTTTAAGTTGAATTAGGTTCTACTGTGATGATATTGTATATGAAACTAAATTATGTAGCTCTTGGAGAAGACCATAGCAGCAAGGTAGCAGAAAATCTATTAAACATCTACTACAAAGTATCACGGTAAACTTTAAACACCCAGGTCTAGCTTTCCACCATCTTTCTTGAATGAGAGAAGGAATTAAAACTTACCAATCATAAAGCTTGCTTTCTAAAGGGGTCTGAGCTAAATGGCAAATACTATTTAAGTGAATGCTAACTTTAAAAAGAATATAAAAAATTCTTAAAATGGTTAAGTATTCTCATTTTCATAATCCTTTTGGGAACTATCCCTATGCTTCTAAAAATGATACTTAGGTTATTAAGGAATTGGAAAATCTACAAATTACTCAAGTCCCCTTTCTTTTTTTCTGACTACCTGCTTTGAGGCTGGACTACTTGGAGGGAAAATAAAAAATGATGAAACATCTTCTTTTACTGTTTAACTAAATCTTATAAAAATTTTGGTGAGAAAGTTTCTGCTCCTAGTTTAAGTAACTCTGAGTTATCTGTGGGGATTGAAAACCTTGTTTCTTTTATTTCTTGTTGCCATGAATACTGACTATGTATGTGTCTGGGTAAAGGCTGTGAAACAAAACCTATTTCTGTTCCTTTACCCAGTTAGCTTCATTTGACCTGCTTCAACTTCCTCTCTTCGGTAAATATGAAATAAAATCGAGTTATATTTGAAGAGATTTTACTGCAGAGGTTATAGAGCTTACCTCTCATGGTCTGCATGCACTAAATCAGTCCACATGCCACTGTAGAACTTAAGTCTTGTGGTCAACGTGAACCAGCAATGATTTCTACTTCTCTTCGCATGCAGCTGTCTGGCACGAACCAAGATTTGGTAAAGAAAAGTTTTGTGTTGTTTGGTTTTTGATTTATGTAAGTTTATTTGTGCAAATATTTAAAAATTTTCTAAATTTAACAAATATTTGATTAGAAATTCAGATAAAATAAGTATGTTCCGATATGCAAATTTTTACAATCATTTTAGAATCAATGAGTTTTGGAAGGTACAAAAAGGACCTTGTAAAAAAACACTTGTGTGTGTTTTCTTTAGGTGCACTGATGAAAAGCATCAAACCAGCTTGAGACTGTAGTTGCTACATTCTGTAGATGAATCTTCTTGAACTACAGTACACAGTGTATAGGGTGATATAAAATAGCCATGCTTGAAATTTAACTTCTTAAAAATATCTTTATCAAGTTTATGTCAAAATAAGTGTTTTAGATATCCAAACTATTTTTGCCTTCTTACCTATAGTGTTAGCTCCCAATTAATTAAGAAGAAAAAAATTAGTCTGTGCTATGATTTTCATTCAGTTCTCCTGAACTGCAGAAGCCACCTGATTTTTCGCTTTTTCAAAAAGCATGATTCTACTATACATTAAAAACATAGCCATTCAATGTTTAGTATCACAAAATTAACACCCACAAGAAGACAATTACTGCCACTAAACAGTATTTGAGACAATTCTTTAAAATATTTACAGTTCACAACAGGAATATCTATCTGATTAAGCATTCCTCTTAGTTTTTTCTTTTTAATATCCTGTTTCAAATTTCAGAGAAGGCATTTAGAATCCACAACCTACTCTTCCATTCCCCTTACACTGGTTTGGTTTAAGCATTCATGCCACAGCCAATTCTTTGCCATTAGATACAAAGCTCTTGGACATCAAAGAAAGGCTATGGCAAGATTTTGTTCAGTTGGTCTGTGCTCACGTAGCCACACGATGAGAGAAACTCTTTGTCAGGCAAGGGCAAGGTGGCTGCATTGAGTACAAGGCCTTGTGGAGATTGTACTAAATGAATGGAGGTATAGTCTGGGACAGGCATCTCAGAACCTGGGGCGTCTTCTGCTGTCCCAGACCTCTCGGCAGTAGTGGTAAGGCTTTCTGTGGTGATGTAAATGTCCTCCTGGTTAAAGCTTGGCTCGACACGTGATTCGACGTCGACATGAGGGGCCACAGCGATACACTTTTTGGCATCTGCTTCACAGAAGTAGGCGTTGTCCATGATGAAGTTTGTCTGGCAGAGTGAGACGACTTCTGGATGCGCATCACACTGAGAATTCCCTGCCTTGTTCTTCTGGCCTGGGGAAAGGACCACACTCCCTGCCGGCGTAATGTCACTAACCTGGGCGTAAAAGTCGATGTTTGCCAGTGAATTTGGATTGCTGAGCTGAGAAGGTGCAGCCTGAAGAGTGGATTCAATCTCACCAGTAAGAAGTGGTCGCGGTTTGTCTTCCTCTGCTAGGACGACCTCAGGCTGCTGAGCAGCAGGAGAAACATCATGGTAAGGTGAGTTATTTTGATTCTTCTGGTCAAGGCACAAGAGATCTGCTTCCCCTTTTAACCTTTGAGGCTGAGCAACCTCCGAGTTCCCGTCGCACCCGTCACTGGCATTGAAATCATTCTCCAGGATGTCAGGTTCGTAACAGCTGGTTCGTCCAGAGTCGTCATCCTTTGCTGCAAGGACGCTAAGTGATTTCTGATGGCTGTTGCTTAGAAGTCGGTCTGTGTCTGATCCCTCAGTCTTTTCATCAGGGTCATCGATGTCTAGCTCGATGAATTCAACCCAAGAGTCATCATTGTAGAATTCAGGCTTATAGCTATCTTGAATGGCTAAGATTGTGTTCACCTCCTCTAACTTTCCTTCCTAGGAAACAGAAAGAAAAGGATCTATGAAGAGAAAGCCTCTGGTTAAATAGTTTGGCAAATACTATTCAGAGACCAATTATGGTTACAATAAGAATAATTGAAAGAAAAACATAATAACAAACATAAGTCAGTGCAGACTTTTAAATATGTATGAAATTTCCATAATCTTAAGAGATGAAATGTTCATATTTTTTTCCTCTAGGAGATGAGATAGAAAAAATTTAAATGTGATACATGTAGTTGACAAAAAATACCATAAAAACCAGTCTCAACAACATGACAGATTTGTTCATCTGTCAATTAGTGCTATCTACAATTTAGACAGATTTATTAATTACCTTGAGGAGATCTGGATCGATTCCTTTAATCTTTGGAACTGGAACTGGGGGCAGAATCAGCATCTTAATCCTTGAAAACAAAATTTTGGTTTGATATACCTTAAAGGTTATATATTGTGTTATTTCAAAACATAGAAATAAAACATTGGGAGCACTATTACTTATTACAAATAGCCTGGTATTTTATATAAATGGAATATGAGAAAGGGAAGGCAAATATTAAGCAGTAAATGATCAAAACAGTAAAGGGTAGAAAAGGAACAACAACAAAAAGCCTGATCTGCAGTCCATTTAAATAAAACTTTTTTTTTTAACAATCTTTTCTTTTTCCTCACAGTGCTTTTTATTGACAGCAAACTTTAGTATTTGGAAGTGAGAAATTTAATTTCATATGAAGCTAACCAATTTTCATGTCAATTATAAGGAAGGCAATTTTAAGGTACATTTAATCAGTAATTTGCAAAGAAAATACACAAAGAAAAAGAGCCAAACCACATGAAGCCAAAATTACTTGTGGCCTTTAAAAAGGGCTTTCTTGGATAAGTTAGCACTGCATAGTTAACATTAATTATAAAGTCACCTAAGATTTTCTCATTAACTTGCATGTTACTGCAGGGTTCATTTCTGGTGGAACAAACTAAATATGATCCATCATTAGTATGGATTCATATGAACAACTCTGTGATAAACTCATATTTTCTGTTTTAAATATTTAAATATTTTTATATCATAATTCATTTCAACGTTTCTCCTGCCTGCCTAGTGTCTTGAAATATCCCCAGCACTTAACACAATTGTTGGAACAAGGAAAGTGCTTTATAAATAATTTCAATAAATTTGAGAAGATCATTTATCTATGCTGCTAATTGTGGACACCAGAATTTGCATCTTTAAATCAACCTTATAGCCTTGGAAAAAATCTCAGAGATTATTCATTTTCATTTTGTTTTAATAAACTTCCCAAAGTGTTCACAGATGTTACTGTAGGGAAGGGATGGTAGCCTGGTTTTGGGATATCAGTTGCTATTCTGCCCAGCGGGAATGAATGGTCTAGACTGCTTAATAAGGAAGATCATCTCTTAATAGTTCCACCCACTTACCCATTCAAGGAAACTGACAAGTTTCACTTTATAAGTTGCTCCGAGTGACCTCTACTTGACTTATTCAGAGGGGCAAGCATTAACAAATTATGACCAATGAATGGCAGATACATAATAAATAAAAAATTACTATATATGCTTTTGTTTGAATATGTCTGATAAACCATATACTGTGAGATATACTTTGCACTAAATTGAGGTTGGTAAATTATGGCCTGTGGGCCTACTCCTACATGCCATTTATTGTTAGATAGTTTTACTGCCCTACAACAATGCTCATTCTTTTACCTACTGTCTATGGCTGCTTTTATGACACAGTGGCACAGCAAAGTAGGTGTGACCAAAACAGCATTAAGATTCACTATCTTACTCTTTATTGACCTCCTACACTAAGCATTTCATTTAATCCTTGCAATCACCAAGGTGGCAAATGATATTATCTATACAAAGACTTGGAAAATTAAAGATTTTTATTCAAACTATGCACTAATAGTCGGCACAGGTAGGGATCAATACCTGACTTTAAAGCCCAGACTGTTTGTCCTCTGTCATGTTACTGTGTTGTTTGATTCTATATTTCTAAATGCATTTTTCAAATTTTCAAAAAACTCAGAAAGATATAACTAATTATAGGAGGCAAATTGTTAATGCTTGATTTTGTGGTGTGAGCGTCTCCTTTTGAAGAGGATGATGCATTTTGGCATGTTAGTGGTTTTCCAGAGTTACAATGGCCTTAGGCCCATTGCAGATCCTGAAACCTAAAGGGCCCAAGCAGGTCATGCAAATGAATGCAGCAGGCCAGTTGCAATGTCATTAGGAAGGATGGAGAGTACACACCTTTCTCAAAGGAAACATCTGGTTCTCTAGTTCAGCACATCCTACCATACAGGACTATCAGTCTGCTTTCACTAGGTCTTTCAGTTTGTAAGATAATCTCAGTGACCTATCATGTATTTTATGGGCAAGTAAAGGAGAAGAGCTCTGGGTCCCCAATCACAAAGCAATGTCAAGGGAGGAAAATGCTGATTACTCTGATTTGATCAGGACATACTAAATACAGGTATGGAAATGTCACACTGTAAACCATAAATAGGCACAAGCACTGTAAATTAAAAGTTTTAAAAAGTAATAAAAGCAAAAAGGAAACAAAAGAGATAATGCAGGAATCTGGACTTTAAGGTAAGAATTCTCCATTTTATAAATAATTTGTAGCAAAATATTTACTCCAAAATCAAAACAAAATAATAAAACACGGATATTCAGCAAAAACTTCTGAAGTTTTTGCTGACACACTTTTTATCTTTCTTCAGTTAATAATAGGTCAGGGATGATTGTATGGCAGGGATAACTAAAGACAATCTGTGTAGAAACTACATTTGTGATTTTGCTATTCTTTATTCAAACACAATTTATAGCATACACTTTTTCTAAAGATTTATTTATTATTTATTTGAAAGTCAGAGTTATACAGAGAGAGGAGAGGCAGAGAGAGAGAGAGAGATTTTCCCTCCGCTGGTTCACTGTCCAGATGGCCGCAACTGCTGGAGCTGTGCTGAGCTAAAGCCAAGGGCCAGGAGCTTTGTCCAGGAATCTCATGCAGGTGCAGGGGGCCAAGCACTTGGGCCATCTTCCACTGCTTTCCTAGGCCATAGCAGAGAGCTGGATCGGAAGTGGAGCAGCTGGGACTTGAACTGGCGCCCATATGGGATGCTGGCACTGTAGGCAGAGGCTTTACCCGCTATGCCAAGGTAAAGGCCCCTACAGTACACATTTTTCTAGAGTTGACTGTTAATTATGTGGATTAAGTCAGTATGAAGTAGCTTGGATAATGAATTCTGGATTCAAAATTTCAAAGACATGTAGGAACTGAACCCCTCTATAATCCTGGGTTTCTGGGGAAGACTGGCATAAGCATCTCATCCTTTGGAACATCATTTTATTTCTTGGAACTACATGTTCTTTTTGCTACCAAATATTTTATATCATTTCCTACTTACATTAGAACTTGCAAATTTAGAGAATTACAAAGTTTGTATAGGAAGATTTTAAAAAATGAATTCTTGCCTACAAAAAAGTCAATTTAGAATGAGAAATTTGGAAGTAGAATAAAGGTTTCAAATCAATCTTTTTTTTTTTTTTTTTTTTTTTTGGACAGGCAGAGTGGACAGTGAGAGAGAGAGAGACAGAGAGAAAGGTCTTCCTTTTGCCGTTGGTTCACCCTCCAATGGCCGCTGCGGCTGGCATGCTGCGGCCGGCGCAATGCGCTGGTACGAAGGCAGGAGCTAGGTGCTTCTCCTGGTCTCCCATGGGGTGCAAGGCCCAAGGACTTGGGCCATCCTGCACTGCCTTCCCGGGCCACAGCAGAGAGCTGGCCTGGAAGAGGGGCAACCGGGACAGAATCCAGCGCCCCGACTGGGACTAGAACCCGCTGTGCTGGCGCCGCAAGGCAGAGGATTAGCCTAGTGAGCCGCAGTGCCGGCTCAAATCAATCTTACATTTTGGTGATTTTAATCAAGTGTCATAGTTTAGGACAACAATTTTCAGAGAAAATAGTCTTTTAGACAAACATTAATACATTTTATTTAAAATCCTATCTTTTAGGGGATGGTTTTTTCTTCTAAATATTGTTAGCTAATATAATTAAGCATCATAGCAAATTTATTTGGTAACTCAAAATAAGAATGTTGAGAAAAATGATTAAAAATAGTGAGTTTATCAATATCTATTATAAATCAGTTACGTACATAGAAGTCAGCCCACCTACTGTACAGATCATAATCAACAGAATAGTTTGGATTTTTGTTGTTGGGATTACTTAAATACATACTCTGACTTTTATTTTTTTTTTTTTACCCAGAAACCTTTTAAGGTATACAACTTCATGCATTTCATAAATATAACTTTAGCAACGCAGTGATTTTTCCCATCCTACCTGTCCTGCCACCCACATTCCCGCACTTATTTCTTCTCCTTCTCCTATTCCATTTCTTAATTTATACTAAGATTTATTTTCAATTAACTGTTCCTCACAGTCAAGACAAGGGATGTTCAAGGTCATTGCATCTCAAAGTGACAATTTCACTTCTATAGATTAAGTATTAAGTGCTCTATTAGTTTTCACAGATTTGGGAGAACATATGGTATTTTTCCTTATGGGGCTGCTTTATTTCACTAAGCATAATGTTTGTCAGTTGGATCCATTTTGTTGCAATTATAGGATTTTATTTTATTTTTCAGTCCTGTGTAGTATTCTACGGTGTACATATTCCATCATTTCTTTATCCAGTCTTCAGTTGATGGGCATTGGGTTGATTCCATATCTTAGCTATTGTGAATTGAGCTGCAATAAACATGGGGGTACAGATAACTCTTTCTTATGCTGATTTCATTTCCTTTGGGTAAATTCCCAGGAGTGAGATGACTGGGTCATATGGTAGATCTATATTCAGATTTCTGAGGTATCTCCATACTGTCTTCCACAGTGGTTGTACAAGTTTACATTCCAACCAACAGTGAATTAGGGCACTTTTATCCTATAATCTTGCCAGCATTTGTTGTTTGTTGATTTCTGTATGAAAGCCATTCTAACAGGGGTGAAGTGGAAGTTCATTGTGGATTTGATTTGCATTTCCTGATGGCTAGTGATCCTGAGCATTTTTTCATGTATCTGTTGGCCATTTGGATTTCTTCTTTTGAAAAATGTCTGTTTAAGTCCTTTGCATATTTCTTTAACTGGGTTGTTTATTTTGTTGTTGTGGAGTTTCTTGATCTCTTTATATATTGTGGATATTAATCTTTTATCAGTTGCATAATTTGCAAATCATTTCTCCCATTCTGTCAGTTGCCTCTTCACTTTGCCTAGTGTTTCTTTTTCAGTGCAGAAGCTTTTCAATTTGATGTAATCCCATATGTTAATTTTGGTTTTGATTGCCTGTGCCTCTGGGGTCTTTTCTAAGAACTCTTTGCCTATGCCAATGTCTTTCAGGGTTTCCCCAAAGTAATCTAATAATTAGACCGTATTAGATCATAGATTTAGGTCTCTGATCTATTGTTAGTGGATTTTTGTGTAAGATGTATGGTAGGGGTCTTATGTATGTGGAGATCCAGTTTTCCCAGCACCATCTGTTGAAGAAACTGTCCTTGCACAGGGATTGGTTTTAGCTCCTTTGTCAAAGATAATTGGTTATAGATGCATGGGTTGATTTCTGGAGTTTCTATTCTGTTCCATTGCTCTTTCTATTTGTTTTTGTGCTAGTATCAGGCTGCTTTGATTATAATTGCCCTGCAGTATGTCTTGAAATCTGATATTGTGATGTCTACAGCTTTGATTTTGTTGTATAAGATTGCTTTAGCTATTCAGGGTCCCAGGTTTCCATATGAATTTCAGCATCATTTTTTCTATATCTGAGAAGAATGACCTTGGTATTTTGAATGGTATTGCATTGACTCCACAAATTCCTTTCAGTGGTATGGACATTTTGATGATATTGATTCTTGAAGTCCATGAACATGGAAGATTTTTCCATTTTTTGTGTTTTCTTCTATTTCTTTCTTTATGATTTTAATTCTCATCATAGAGATCTTTGATGTCCTTTTTTTCTTCAGCTATTGTGAATGGGATTGGTCTCTGAAATTCTTTCTCAACTGCGGCATTGTCTGTGTATACAAAGGCTATTGCTTGTTGTGTGTTGACTTCATATCCTGCCACTTCACCAAACTCATGAGTTCCGGTAGCTTCTTAACGGAGTCTTAGAATCATGTCATCTGCAAATAGAGAGAGTTTGACATCCTCCTTCCCAATTTGTATCCCTTGATTTCTTTTTCTTGCCTAATGGCTCTGGGTTAAAACTTCCAGGACTATATTGAATAGCAATGGTGAGAGTGGGCATCCTTGTCTAGTTCCAGATCTTATTGGGAATGATGCTTCCAACTTTTCTCTATTAAATAAGTTTGTCATAAATTGCCTTGATTGTGTTGAGGAATGTTCCTTCAGTAACACAATTTTTTTAAAGTTTTTATCATGAAAAGATGTTATATTTTCTTGAATGCTTTCTTTGCATCTATTGAGATAATTCTATGGTTTTTGTTCTTCAGTTTGTTAATGTGATGTATCACATTGATTTGGGAATGTTGAACCATCTCTGCATACCAGAGATTAAAATCCCACTTGGTCCAGGTGAATGATCTTTCAGATGTGTGGTTGGATTTGGTTGGCTAGAATTTTTTTAGGATTTTTACATCTATGTTCATCAGGGAAATTGGTCTATAATTCCATTTCTCTGCTGTAACTTTTTCAGGTTTAGGAATTAAAGTGATGCTGGCTTCATAGAAGGAGTTTGGGAGGATTCCCTCCCTTTCAATTGTTTTGAACAGCTTGAGAATAATTTGAGTTAGTCCTTTTTAAAGGTCTGGTAGAATTCAGAGTGAAGTCATCCAGTCCTTGGCTTTTCTTTGTTGGGAGGGTGTTTATTACTGGTTTAGCTTCCATCACGGTTATTGGTCTCTTTAGGTTTTCTACATTTTCCTGGCTCAATTGACGTAGGTTCTATGTGTTCAGGAATCAATCTATTTCTTCTAGGTTTCCTGATTTCTTATATACAGCTCTTTGTAGTAATTTCTGATGATTCTTTTTATTTATGTGGTCTCTCTTTTTACATTTCTTTTTTCATCTCTGATTTTTTTTTATTTGGGTCTTCTCCCTCTTTTTTTTTTTTTTTTGGGTTAATTGGGCCAATGGTGTGTCAATTTTGTTTATTTTCTCAAAAAAAAAAAAAACCCAGCTCTTCCTTTCACTTATTTTTTGTATTTATCTGGTTTCAATTTGATTATTTCTTTTCTAATTTTAATTATTTCTTTTCTCCTACTAATTTTTGGTTTGATTTACTATGTTTTTCTTGGTCCTTGAAATGCATCAATAGTTCATTTTTTGGTGTCTTTCCAATTGCTTGCTGTTGGCACCAACTGCTATGAAGTTTCTTCTTAACACTGCTTTTGCTGTTTCCCATAAGTTTTGATATACTGTATTGTCATCTTCATTCATTTACAGGAATTTTTAAATGTCTCTTTTGATTTCCTCAATGATCCATGGTTCATTTAGGAGTATGTTTTTCAGTTTCCATGTGTTTACATATGTTCTAGAGATTCTTGAATTTTTGAAATCCAACTTCATTCCATTGTGGTCACAGAAGATGCATGGTATGATTTAGATTTTTTTGCATCTGCTGAGACTTGCTTTATGGCCTAGCATGTGATCAATCCTAGAGAAAGTTCCATGAACTGGTGAGAAGAATGTGTATTCTGAAAGTGTAGGATCAAAAGTTCTGCAGATATCCGTTTCTTCCACTTGGACTACAGTGTCGATTAATTGTTTCCTTGCTGATATTCTGTGTGGTTGATCTGTCCATTGCTGAAAATGGGGTATTGAAGTCCTCCGTTACTATTGTAAGAGGGTCTATGTCTTCTTTTAGATCCATTAACATTTGTTTTAATAGCCAGGTGCCCTGTAATTAGGTGCATATATGTTTATTATAGTCATATCTTGGAATATATCTCACCATTCTCTCCTAGCTTATAGGGTTTCTGATGAGGAACCTGCTGTGGGTCTAGTTGGAGATCCTCTGAAACTAATCTGGTGTTTCTCATGTGTACATTTTAGAATCTTTTCTTTATGTTTTACTGTGGAGAGTTTGACTACAATGTGTTATAGTGAAGATCTTTTTTGGTCATGTCTATTAGGAGTTCTGTGTGCTTCCTATACTTAAGTGGACATCCCTTTCTTTCTCCAAATTAGGGAAGTCTTCTGTAATTATTTCACTAAAAAATGCCTTCTAATCCATTCTATCTTTCTATGCCTTCAGGAATTCCTAAGACTCATATATTGGATCATTTGATGGTATCCCATGAATCTCAAACAGTTTTTCAGTTTTGTAACTTTTGTTTTTTTGGTCTGACTGTAAAATTTCTAGAGATTGTCTTCTAACTTGAATATTATTTCTTAGGCCTCACCAAATCTGTTGTTAAGGCTTTCCACTACATTTTTTATTTGATTTATTGAATTCTTTATTTCTAATATTTCATTTTGTTTCTTGTTAAAATCTCGATTTCATGAGAAAAATTTTTATTAATGTCATGTATGGATTTCTTTAATTCATGAATTTGCTTTTGATTACTTCTAAGTAATCCTACAATCTAGTTTTTGAGTTCCTTTTCCAGCATTTCTTCAATCTTCATCTTCACATCCCAATATTGAAGTATTGTTGTATTCCTTTGGGGGCATCATGTTGTCTTCCTTATCTTATTTCTTGAATGGCTGTGTTTATTTTTAGGCATTGTTGGATATTTTTCCCCTGTGATGCTTTTTACCTTTGACTTTGCCTCTGTGGTTAAGTGAAGTATCTGTTCTTTCAGTAAATACCCAGAGGTACGTGCTGGGTGTGGCCTAGGAGCCCTGGTCAGCACTCCAGGGTGAGGGGAGTATCCAGGGTGACACCCACTTTGGTTGTGGTAAATCTCTCTCTCTTTTTATCAGAGGGGAGGGTTTGATCAGCTCTGCTGGTATAGTCTCATGCACATGTCCTCTGCTTCAAGGAGACCAATAACTGGATGATAGCCACAGTGGGTATAATATTTATCTGCACTTGCCACAAAAACCACACAAAGGATCTATGCAGTCCTCAGTGTGAGCACAGATAATGCAGCAATGACTCTCACCAGGTAGTCAGGGAGCCCTGAGCACGTGGAGCTATCCACAATGACTGCTAAGAGACTCAGCTACACCTTGTGCCCTCCCTTGCAGCCACAGTGTTTTCACAGCCTCATCCCAGCACACAAGGCTCCCGCAGTCATGAGTGCCCAGCTCTGTCAAGTAGCTAGACTCATGTATTTCCTCTTGGCTGGTTGCTGGGCACATGGACACAAGCTGGCTCGGCTGTTAGCATGCTCAACATGGCACCTGCTATCTCTCTGCCAGTTACAGGACACTGGTGCCCGGTGGCCTAGGAGAGAGAAATGTAACCACCCCTCTATTTCCCCTCTAGATTTTCAGGTACACTGTCCCCCACTGGGCTCCAGTAGGACTCATGCAAGGCTCTTCCCATATCTTTACTGCCAGTGGCTTGGACTGCCACAATCTGGTCTCATCTCACTCTTCAAAGCTGCTGCCAAGGCCCTCGGCTGCTGAAATCCCAAATTGTGCATGTCCACACCCTCCTTGTATATCTACAGTGTCCCTCTAATTAGCATGGAGTTTCCTCTGCAGTTTTCTCTCTAACTCTTCCCTGAGATTGCACTCTTTCAACTTTTTTTTTTTTTAAGACTATGTACCCTTAGACTGGAGCAGTAAGCTCTCTCCCTATTCTGCCATTTTATAATCTCCCCATACTCTGATTTTTAACATTTGTTTTTGAAAACTGAAATGCTGTTATAAAACCAAATGTAAAATGAAATTCTACAGGGAATTTTGGTTTCCTTTTGTTTCACGTTATATCATTTGTGGCTGAAAGCACCAACAATAACTCTTTCTGTATCAAACTGTAGACTTTTTAGCATGTTTGACATTCTAGAACACTAGCATTGCAAGAATCCTTCTTTCTAATAGTATTTATTTTGAAGTTTACTATGCCAGGCTACCTCAAAAAACAAATTAAATGCTTTTACAGTATATTCACATAGATCTCACTTTGTAGATTGTTCTTGACTACTGCAGGAGAACTTATTTTCAATTTTATGTAGGATGACCAACCAAACTGGTTGGCTGGAATTGAGGGAGTTCCCAGGACCTAGGACTTATAGTGCTAAAACCAGGCAAACCCCAGGCAACCTTAGTAGTGTTAGTCACTCTAGCTCTAGTAGAAGGAGCAGCATTAACCCACAAGGCTTAGTATCTTAAATGTAAGAAACTGGCAATCTACATGAACCATTTTTTCCTTTGTATTTTCTATAAAAAGTATCTTACAGTGTGTATAAAGCTTCAGGAAGAAAAATAGAATGATAGCATCTCAAAGCTCAGGGCAAATTGAAAGGTCATAGGACCCTATGCTTTCATATTGCTCACTAGAATATGGAAATCCAGTGAGGTGAAGGGATTCAAACAAAATTAAATAATAGTGGCAGAATAATAACTAGAACTCAAATCTTATAATTTGACAGTGCAGAAATAACTCTTTTCAAATTTAGAATTTTAGCTTGTTTATACATATAGATTAAACACAAAATCATAAATATCCAAATGATTTAAATAAAACCCAAATTCACTTGAAATCCCCATCATATGAAGTCTAAAAATGTTTGATTAGATTTAAATCTAAATGGCCTTTGTTTGCTACTTGAAATTTGCCTGTACATAAGAAGTGTGTCAGACTCAGCCAAAGACTCAGCAACATCCTGGGGTATTGGAACAAGTAAACTTAGTGAGGCATTGAGGGGGGGAGGTAGCTCTTAGACAAGGAGGTGCATATCGCAAAGTATGCATGTCAGGTGCCTAAGCTTTTAATGTCCTGTAAAACACCCCAGAGAGAATCTAAACTTGTCAGTTTTCTATGATGGACACAACAAATTGAGTTTTATATAAACAGAATCAGTATAACTTTTGGAAATTGTAGGTTAATTTAAAGTTCCAGTCATAATTTATAAAAGACAATATCAAGTAACAAATAGAAATACACATGGAAATCTAAATTGGCAATAACATACTAAAGAAGACTATTTCACTCATACCTTTGCTGTTTAGAAAATATGAATACGAATAGCATCACTGTTAGTCCAAATATTCCAAAGATAATAATTAAGAACCATGGAAACCGGAAATCTGAAACACACAAGAATATGTCACTCACAGAGTTGTGAACTGTTGAAGTGAAGCTTACATCTCACTGGCCTTTTTCATATAAAAATATTTGCAATTTGTATTCATCTGGTAAATCAATGATTCACTCAATAATCACTGAAACAAAGTACATTGACTTAACCAGTTTTTTTTCCCCTCAGGAAACACCTCCATTCGCTTTTCAAATCCTTTTACATTAAAAAAAAAAGCCCTCAGATATACCCGGGAATACTACTCAGCCATAAAGAAGAATGATATCCTGTCTTTTGCAACAAAATGGATGCAACTAGACACCATCATGCTTACTGAAATCAATCAGTCTCAAAAAGACAAAATATCATGTTTTCTCTGAAATATGGCAGTTAATATAGAATACCAAAAAATGTATAGGAATGCAATGATCATTTGGGATAGGATTGTTATTTTTAGCCCTTGCTTATACTCTTGTGGAACTGTGGTCTTCCTACTTTTAACTTGTGAACTATTATTATGAGTGGCTAATTAAGCCTGTAAATACAGAGTGGATTAAAATTATGGCTTTGCAAAAACTGATGGAGAGTGTGGGAGCAGGGAAATGAGAGAAGTATGGTTTTCTTGGAACTGAAGCTATAAAATGTGTAAAATCTGCTCTATTTATATTAATAAAAAAGAAAATAAAAAAGAAACTTCAAAATAAAGAGCATACAGTTCAAACTCAATGCTTTAATTTTTTTTAAAGCAAACTGCTTTATGCATCTTTTCTGTCCAGGGAATATCATTAAAGGCTTCAGTTCGAGGAAGAAAATGCTAATTGATAAATGTAAGACCTGTGGCCATTGCTGTGGCTCACTTGGGTAATCATCCGCCTGCGGCGCCAGCACCCCATATGGGCTCAGGTTATAGTCCTGATTGCTCCTCTTCCAGTCCAGCTCTCTGCTGTGGCCCGGGAGGGCAGTAGAGGATGGCCCAAGTGCTAGGGTGCCTGCACCAACATGGGAGACCAGGAGAAAGCTCCTGGCGCCTGGCTTTGGACTGGCATAGCTCCGGCCGTAGTGGCCATTTTGGGGGGTGAACCAACAGAAGGAAGACCTTTCTGTCTCTCTCTCTCACTGTCTATCTATCAAAATAAATTAAAAAAAGATAAACATAAGACTCCAATATTGTCCACTGTTTCTTAAAAGTACAATGATACTTTTAGCCTTCAGATAGAGAATTTATCAAAAAGATGAGGGCAGAGTTTATATTTATGAATCATGACAGAAATTCCTTAGGCATACAGAACATACAACTTACAACTTCATATCTTCGAAAACTTCACAGAAAGTGTAAATTATGAAAAAATTATGTATGGGAGTTGAAAAATATTTTGCACCAAAATAAATTTACCTTTTAATTTCACTTTTCCACAAACTGTTTGAAGTTCTTTTCTGAGTGTGTGTGTGTGTGTGTGTGTGTATGTGTAAAACACACCAATCTACTTTGACATAAAAATCATGATTGAGACCCCCATATTCAGGTTTTAGCACACTTTGTATCAGACTTGGGGGAACTCTGTTCCTCAAACTTTTATTTTATTCCTTGAGGAAGAATTCCTTCCAGCTACCTTGTTGTTGGTTCTTAGTATTCTTACCACAGGGGCAAAGGCTACTTACTCTTTAATAAAGATAGGATTTAGCTTCATGTTGCTTTATTAAAATTAGGTCTATATGCTGTAATATTCTTTTCTTATATACTAAGTATTAATATTCTTTTCTTATATACTAAGTTATTAATGTTATGGGTATTTTAAATAATTGATGGGAGAGAAAAAACTATTTTGTATTTGTGTATATGATTTTATATTAATGATAAATTCAAGAATGAACTATATAGCTAGAGCTTCATTTTTTGAACATAGAAGGAAAATCAATTTTTTAAAAAAATTATGCTGAGTGAATTAAATGCCACTTCACCAAGCTTAATGGATATGCGGCAATTGCATTTTTAAAACTAGGATTACATAATATCAAATATTATTTGAAAACAAGAACCATTTAAATGTAACTTAGAAAAAATGGTGCTACAGCAATTTTCATCTCAACTTTTTTTAGTGAGATTCTACTTGAACAGTAAATGAAGATATTAAAGTTAAATTTTTATGTAGCTTGTATTGTTTCATTAACAAACCTCAATCCCAAATATGGCTCTGAAAACCGCCCTTTTTTAACAGTGCTGGGATATAGCCAATTTCTACTTAAGAGTGAAAACATCATACACTTACTGCTCATTATTATCAGCCTTCTTTATGTTAATATCTAAGATTTTTTAATTCTTTTATTCTGAATTCCTAGGTCTTATTTTTAAAAATTTTAATCATCTCTATGGTACTCACATGTAGGCTCTTCAAAGGTTGCACGTGTCCTTTGGGCATGACCAGCACACTAGTGGGTAAAAAGCCACACCTCCACTTTTCAAAACCGATAAACACCTCTCAATGACTATCTATGTTGACTCAACATTAGTCCCTCTCTTCAATGCCACATATACAGCCATTTATATAGATACAGACCTTCTTTCCTAGACATTAGAAGAACATTTTTTTCTGATTATGAAGTTAAAACAAACTCGTTTTAGAAACTTCAAAAATAACTAGACATATGAAATTGTACTATCCAGAGACAACCACAGTATTCCTTTTTCTAAACATTCACCACAGGTCTGGTCCTGATTTAAATAATTTGGACACTAAATTCTCCTTCTGAGTCTGCAATGGTTATTTTTTTCTACAGATAGTGGGCTTGAGGTCTCTCACCCTGATGTTTGATATTAATATATTGTGATCTGGACAATTCACCAACACTGAAGGCACGTATAAATTGCTATATGCCAAAAGCTATGTTAGCTACTGTTTTAATATTTTATTTCATTTGTTTTACCTTCTTCACATGTGAATGGGCTCATTTGAGGAAGGGTTACATAGAGCACCTCACTGAACTCGCCATATTTTTCAGAGCTTCGCTGTCTGGATCTCACACGCACTTCATATTCTTTGTCCAGTCTTAACGAGTACACAGGAACTGATGTCGACAATACAGGGTCCATCTTTTAAGACAAAACATAAAAGCTTATTGGCTCAAGAGTCAACAACTGAATGCAGAGTATTCTGTCGGTGTTCTGGCTTTTGTATTCAACACTGATTCCTATAAGTGGGTGATATTTTAAAATTCAAGTGGGGGGCCGGCGCCGCAGCTCAATAGCCTAATCCTCCACCTGCAGTACCAGCACACCGGGTTCTAGTCCCGATCGTGGTGCCGGTTCTGTCCCGGTTGCCCCTCTTCTAGGCCAGCTCTCTGCTGTGGCCCAGGAGTGTAGTGGAGGATGGCCCAAGTGCTTGGGCCCTGCACCCGCATGGGAGACCAGGAGAAGCACCTGGCTCCTGCCATCGGATCAGCGCGGTGCGCTGGCCACAGTGGCCATTGGAGGGTGAACCAATGGCAAAGAAAGACCTTTCTGTCTCTCTAACTGTCCACTCTGCCTGTCAAAAAAAAAAAAAAATCAAGGGGGTAGTTTGCTATTTAAAGGAAGAATGAGACAAATAATGATGAAAAGAATCATTTTCTTAAATGGATAATAGTCCTTGAATTTATCTTCAGGTAAATCTACAACAGACTTGCTTAAAGAAATGCAGCCACATCTTTGCATTGGGCTGTCAAATGTTATACCAAGATTAAAGCATAATTAAATTATTATGTAAAATGATGGAAATATAAATAAGGCTACAGCTATCTTTCCCACTTATCTGAGACACTGCAGTTATGTATGGCAGAAAATAAAACAATAGAAATATAAACATATTTCCACATATAGCAAGTGATTTCTGTGATTTTTTTTGGAAATCTTTGGTATTATTTATATAATTTCTGAATTGTAAAAGGAGTTAGAAAAGTCATCATTGTCCTTACTGGACTTTCAAATAACTGTATTAGAAGCAACTACTTACCTAGCCTATTTGTTTCACAAGTAGTTTAGTATTCAAAATATGCAAAGAAAACCCACTGGAGTCGTTTGATAATAAACATCAAGGTCTCCCAATCCTCAGTGCCAGGAGATTCCTTTCCCTCCCCAGAGAAGGGCAGAGCGAGACTATTAGACTTTTAAGACAAATTACCATCAAAGAGTTTGATCCTACTAGTGGTGATGTTTTTCCCCTCTTCAAGTCAAAGCAGATATTCAGTGTGATTTGCATATATTTAGGAATTGCAATATTTTGGAATGTTCACTTTTTCAACAACATGGAATTTCACATAAATAAAATCCCATAATTTGTTTTATTAAATCAGAAGCTGGGTCTTTAGCCTTTAAAACAAATTTTTCTTTCATCCCAGTTAGTTTCTCCTAACAAAGCATACATGGCATGGTTACTTGTATCTTCTATTGTAGCTACAGAATATATAGAATATTTGTACATCTAAAATTCCATCTTTAGGGCAGAATTTTAATATTAATGTTTCTTATTTTTCTTAAAATACCTTTGTAAGCTTAGGTTTCAATACTAGAAGCCCCAATTTCTCTGTTATTGTCAGCATCACTATTTACAACTTCATTAACAACAGAACCAAAGAGCTGACATATGATCCTTACCTATTTTCTTTCAATCCCCCATACCAGCCATACCAAATTCAAATTTTCTCATATGGTTCCTAGTGATACCCATTCCTTGTCTAATATCACTACAATACTCAGTCTTTCTTGACACTTTTCCCCACTACACTGTGAGATAATGCACTTCTATTGTTATATTTTATCACTGAAATTTAATTATATAACATTTCTCTATACAATACATTATAATTTTCCTGAGGGAACACATTTTTCAAACTATGAAACTGATAAAGGATTAGTATCCAAAATCTATAAAGAACTTTAAAATATCTTAAACATTTTACATTATACATTAGAGATTTATTTTATTTATTTGAAAGGTAGAGTTACAGAGAGAGAGAGAGACAGCGACAGAGACAGAGAGAGAAAGAGGGAGAGGAGGGACTTTCATCCATTGTTTCACTCCTCAATTGCTGCAATGACCTGGGCTGGGCCAGGCTGAAGCCAGGAGCCAGGAGCTTCTTCCAGGTCTCCGATATGGGTGCAGGGCCCCAAGCACTTGGGCCATCCTCTGCTGGTTTCTCAGGCACATTAGCAGGGAGTTGGATTGGGAGTGGAGGAGCTGGGACTTGAACTGGTGCCCATATCAAATGCTGTTGCTATAGTCTGGGCCTTTAACTCACTGTGCCACAGCACCAGCCGCAGTAAAGAAGAAGAAAAAGTAGAAAAACTAAGCCCAAAGTTGGTAGAAGGAAATAATAAGATGAAGGTAGAAATAAATGAGATACTACAAAGCAACATAAAATATCAAGAGAATTTGAGTTGATTTTTTTTTAAAAAAAGAAAAACATCTACACATCTTTAGCTAAACTAAGAAGAGACAAGATTCAAATAAGTAAAATAAGAAATGAAAGATGAGACAGTACAACTAACACCAGAGGAATATAAAGTCTATTAAGAGATGCTATGAATAATCATAGACCAGCAAATTGGATGACCTACAATAAATGGATAAATTCCTAGACATATACAATGTATCATGACTGAATCATGGAGAAATAGAAAATTTGAATAGAACAATGAGTAAGGAGACTAAATCAGTAATACTAAGTAATACCAAGCTTCCTATAAAACATAAGTTCAGGATCTGATGGCTTCACTGCTGAATTCTACTATACATTTAAAGAAATAACACTGATCCTTCTCAAACTCTTCCAAAAAACTCAAGAGAAGATTTCCTCATTCTGAGGCCGCTATTACCCTATACCAAATCAGACAAAGACAAGGAAAGAAAATCATAGGCCAGTATCTTTAATGAACACCGATGCATAAATTCCATACAAAATATTAGTAAACCAAATTCAATAGACAAAATATTAGTAAACCAAATTCAATGACTCTCATTAAGAGAGTCATTCACCAAGATCAAGTGGGATTTATCGTTTGGATGCATGGATCATTTCACATACACAAATTTATAAAAGTAACACACTATATTAATAGAATGAAGGGAAAAAAACCCTCATGGTCATCTCAATACATGTCAAAAAAAGCGATTGAGAAAATTAAGCATTCTTTCATTATAAAAACTTTGAACAAAATAGGTCTAGAAAATGTGTACCTCAACACAATAAAAAACAGATTCACAAATCCACAGCTGACATCATATGCAACAATGAAAACTTAAATGATTTTTCTCTAAGATTAGGAACAAGATAAGGATGCCCATTCTGGCCACCTCTACTCAAACTAATCCTGGAAATCCTAGCCAGAGTAATTAGGCAAGAGAATGAAATAAAAGGCAACCAAATTGGAGAGGAAGAATTTAAATTTCTGTTGTTTGCAAAGAACAAGATCTCATATATAGAAACTCTAAATATTCTACTAAGATTATTCTACCAAAAAACCTGTTAGACTAAACAAATTCAGTACATTTGCATGCTACAGAATCAATATACAAAAATAAGTAGTGTTTCTACACATTAATAGTGAACTATGCCAAAAGAGAAATGGAAGAAAACAATTTTACTTATAATAGTACAAAAACACTTGGGAATAAATTTAACCAAGGAGGGAAAGATTTATATACTGAACACTATAAACCTCTGTGAAAGAAATTGAAGAAGAAACAAATGGGAAGATAGTGCATGGATTTGAAGGACGAATATTGTTATTATATCCCCTTTCTTATCCCCTGCTATCCTTGAAGGGATAATTTTCCCATGTGTGATTTTGATTACATCATGCATTACTCATTTGCAAACCATTGGTTCACTGATTCAGGTTTTCTAAATGTCCGCATGTTTTATTACATAACTAAAAAAAAAAAAAACTCTTTCACCAATATCATCATGAATCTCATCAAGAAAGCCCTCAAACATTGGAAATCTATCAAGCTCCTGGATACAGATACAAGTTTTCCAAAATTCTAATTTTCCTTTGAAAGCTCAAATTTTTTCACTGGCAACAAACCGCGCCAGTTGTTTTCCTTGAAATGACAAGCTTACTTCATTCTTTCTATTCTACTCAAATAACAAGCGATAGATAGTGCTCCACATACACAGGCAGCTAGCTCAGCCAGCAGCTCCATCATTTCAGTGCTTTTCCTCAAGACAACTACCAGTACCTCAGTGGGCAATGTACATGCTTTATGTGTGCTTCCCACGTGTCTCACAGAATATTAGACTGTATGTATTCAAAGGCTTAGATTTAATAAAGTCCATTTTTTACAGTGCCATTAAACAAATTAAGTGAAAATATCTCTCCCCTTTCTTAACTGGGAGCACATGGAGGTGATCAAATAGTGACTATGGGTAAAGTTTGTTATTACTGTGTTGGTTTATGCTAAGGTGCCAGTTTTCCCACAACTGTTGTTGTACCACCAGTGTAAATGCCAAAACAGTGAACAAATAAAATAACATTTTATATATTGTGGAAATAAAATATTGTGGATTACCTGGAAGGCCCTTAGGGATCCTCAAGGGTCCACAGTTCACATTTTGAGAATGGCTGTTTGATTGTGATATGGATTGAGAAAGTCCTGCTTGACTTAGCATACAACCATGCTTTTTCTCACCAAGTTACAGAGCAGATATCTAAATTAAAATGATTCAGCAAACAAAACCTCAAAGCCCAACTTTGTAACTTCAAAGGTGTTTCCAAATTCTGGGAGTGAGCTATGCCATGCTGCTGCACATAACCTAGTGACTGGCCAGAAACTGCCTGGCCAGGTCAGGGCTGTTGCTGAGGTTAGACTAATTCAGAATTGGTTACATTGGGAGCAGCACCATAATCCTAGTTTTCTTTCTGTTGTGTGTGCCATGTGGAATTTATCTAAGTGAAAAGTTTCCGTATACATGGCAAAGAAGTGAGGGGTTCAGAGGCCAATCATTACCATGCTCTCTACTTAATAACCTCTTAGTGTGGTTCCCCTTAGAGGTACACAACAATACATCTCTCTGAAATCTCAGAGGAATGAGGTCCTTCCCTCTGTCTTCTGATTAACAATTGATTTTAATGGGGGGTCTTGTATGTAGTAGAAACTATAATAATCAGATAATATTTGTCCATAACGCACTGTGGATCTTAATCACAACTTAGGCTCATCTCCAAAGACAGAGATTCTGTACTAAAGTTAAACTGAACACTCACAGAATTAGGTTTCTTTTTCTCTCAAATGCTACCAGATACATAAGTTCCATACAAGAATCTGATGTTTTACAGAATTCAAGATGATATTTTACTGGTTAAATCAGTTTTCCTCAAATAAGAAATTATGGATCATGTTGCTGGCGTGGGGTATTAGGTCAAAAAGAGATCTAGTTATAAATAAGAGGGGTTGCTGAAGTAGAAGAAAAGTCTAAGCGTAAGAGGTAGTGACGTCTTACCATTTTCCATTGAGTTTCATTGACTTCTTTGTATTGAAGTTCATACTCCAAGACTATCCATCCCTTCTGAACATCTGCATTGGGTGGTGGTTCCCATCGCACTTGAATATCTGCATGAATCCCGGTTAAGCTAACATTCAGTAAAGTCCAGTTGAGGCCAATGGGTGGATCTGGTTGCACTGTGCAATTCAATAGAAAATTAGTATACAAGGGAAATATCATACTTGATATTAATGGAGCATTTTCTCCTAAATAAACCTAATGATTTTATACTTTTGGATCACTCATACTCTTAATTATTGAAATATTACTATTATAGCTCTCACTTTACAGGAGAGTACGTTTTACCACTTTTAGCTCTGATAGCATTAGTTCTTGGCAAAGGAATCTATAAATTTTTAACACTGAAGGAACAGAAAGTCAGAAAGATCCACAATGTTTAAAACTGGGGTTATTCTGCATCTAGAGGTAGACAAATCTTTTTTTTTTCTTTCAAGATGTGTATGACTCAGGGACAAGGGACTTGGTCTTATTCATCTCTACATTGCCACTAATACAATCCTTCTGAACATGCTGCAAGTGTTCCTTAAGCCTTATTATCTTCTTGGCCATATGTGATCATTCTTCAGACATAGGAAGCAGAACAATATACTGCTTTTAAATAGTGACATTTGCATATTTTCTTTCACTTAGCTGCCACGTGAACAATTTGAAGTATATATCTCTAGTAAGGGTTTTGAAAACCACTTGTACCACTTGACAACATGACAGATGGTATTGTAGAGCCTCGCGATTCTGGGAACCATTATACTTAGTGAAATAAGCCAGTCCCCCAAAGACAAATACCATGTGTTTTCCCTGACTCATGGTAAATAATAGAGTACCTAAAATGCAATGTATTGGAGTGAAATGGACATTTTGAAGTTCTTTGATTGTTTTCTGTTGAGGAACAGTTTTTTTTTTTTTTTTTTAATGTTCATACTATTTGAGTTGAACTCTTTTACTTAGGATAGGGTTAACTTTATGATCATTAAGTAAGTTGAAAGTGGGTCTCTGTAAAAATTAAGAGTGGAAATGGGAGAGGGAGGAGGAAGAAGAGTTGGCACATGAGCAGGAGGGAGGTAATACTATGTTCCTAAATCTGTATATATGAAATTCATGAAACTTGTATAACTTAAATAAAATTTTAAAAAAACACAAAAAAGAGCATGCCCATGGATGTATGTCACCTGGGTTTAAATGCCAGCTCTACCCACTAGTTGTTTGAATTTGAACTAATCATTTAAGTGTTTTGAGCCTTGGCTTTCCCATCTGTAAAATGGGGTTTAAAATACATTCTATGTCACATGACTGTTACACATGACACATGGTAAGTCCTTTGTAAGTGTTATTTATTATTGTATTCAATCATTCTTGCTTGAACCACACAAATGTACCTCATGGCAATATGATAAAAAATCCAAATTCTTTTGTGGGGCACATAAGATTACTGATGACTCCTCCAGCTGACCATTAGGCCTACCTGACACCATTCTGTGCTGTTTGTTAGTTTTGAACTTAATAGTTGCTGGAAGGCTTAGTTTACCATTATACCTAGCATCACTCACTGATGCTTCAAGAGGTAACTGAACTGCCATCATCCCTGTGCAATTTTTCTGGTCTGGTCAATAATCCATGTTTAGGGTCACTACCTCAGTAACTATGCATTCCCATACCTCAAGTGGAGAGCTCACCATGTTAAACTGCATTTACTCATGAACATTCCTCTTTCCCTTACTTTGACCATATCTGTAACCACAATATTTAATGAGTATCTGACAGATGGCAAATGCTCAAAGTCAGTGGTTAATTGGTGGGGATAGCTATTGGCAAGGGTAGGGTTAGAACACAAGTTTTATTTAACATAATACTGTCTCATTTAGCTTCAACTTAACAGCTACACTCACTGATGTCAGGACATAATATTAGTCTCTCCAAACTAGGCTACTGGGTTGTCTTTTCTGCTTAGTAGAATTTTCTCAATCTTCCCCCTCAAAATCAGGCTATCAGATTTGACTTGATCCTTCTTGCAGTTTTAGCTACCTTCTTCCACTCCTTTTCAGATTGATGATGCCTAGGAAACCACAAATAATCAGGGAGAAGTGACAAGGAATCACTACAAGCAATAAATGAGATTTTCTGGATGGATTTTGAGGCATCAAGGCCAGTTACTTAAAATGTTTCTTTGATTCTTTCTGTTTTGCTGTTTATACTATAATAGCATAAACAGAAATATTGCAGTATTTGTTTGGTTTCATTTTGTTTCCTCATTATGTACACATGATGGAAAAGGGAACACTTGTTTGGATATTTCACTTAGTTCATTGAGCTGATTATCTCCAATGTTTGTTTTGAGATCTTATAAACATGTCTTTAAACTGATTGTGGATGTTGTGTGATTGTAAAGTCCCAGAATTATGAGGCATTGAGATAAAGAAAATCTAGGCTCTGATTATAGCAATGACATCAGTTAAAAGCCCATATACTTAAGTAGATTTGTATATAGCAATCATATCTAATGATTAGGAAAGAAGGAATCTTGAGAATACAGTGAGTTTTCACCTTGCCGTGACACAAAAAGGCAATCCAGCTTTAACAAGACTCCCATTCTTTTCTTCACAACATTTACTTCCATGCTGTTTTATTTCAGAGCCAACTTAAGTTCCCCCTACCCTTTGCTTTTTGGTCACCAGCTGATGCCATCTCATGTGAAAGAATCTCCATGTGCCCATAGAGCCCGATTACAGTCTTCCTACTTTGCAAGTTGTAACCTTCCCCACTTATTCAGTCTAAAGCTTTGCCAAATGTAACACAAACCTGTGATTTACCTATTTCCTCAACAGAGAAACACTTTTGATCCACCATACCACCATTGTTAGTTAGCTTGATACAGTAGGGGATCCAAATGGAGGTATAGGATGAATTAAAGTAACAGCTGTTCTCCCCAGCAGAAACATAGTCAGGGCATTCTTTCCATTCTTGAGTCCATTCTTGAGTGTTCCTGGAATGGAGGGTAAAAATTATGGCCCAGGTTAAGTCCAGGTGAGGTGCTTGTCAGTCAGATTCCATAAATTGGAACATAAATACTTTGTGAGGAAGTATTTCAGCAACCATCCCCAAAAGCTGTCACATCTGTAATAATACCATCAGTGTCTGGAGGCTGTTGGGAGGTCATTTGGCATTTCTGCCCAGAGTAAAGGCATTTCTTTATTGAGTGCATGTGTTCTGCCAGATCCTACATCAAGTGATTTCTATGGTAGGTATTCTATTATTTATATTCTATGGATAAAGAAAGCTCAAGGAGATTTCAAAAATGTTCATTATTAAAATAGTAGAGGTAGTCTACCCTCTACCAATGTAGATTCCCAGAGAGCAAAGAACCTTTGGACCTGAGTATTTCTTCAACTCCTGGCAGATAAATAAGATTTGGTCACTAACTTCAGGATAGAAAATGATTCAGAAATTATGAACTGAGTACTTCTTTGGTCTTTTGCATTCATTCCATTGATATTCAATTAGAAATAATGATGTATGAAATACTTTGCTGGATGCTACTGGAAATTCATAGGTTTCTAAGAAATTATTCCAGCTGCAGGAGGAAAGACTAAAACACTGTATTCCGTAGCAGTGTAAGTGCTCACAGCAGTGTACATTAGAGTCCCTGTGAGTTCAGAAACAGGAATAACTACTTTGACTGTTCATGGAAGGCTTCAAGGTTGAAGTGGTATTTTCAGCGATGTTGAAGGATGAGCAAAAGTCTAATAGATGCCAATAGGGAAGGCAAATGAGGGAACAGAGTGGCCAAAGGCACTGAGGTAAGAAAATACTGGCATGAGTGTGCTGAAGAGAGTGAGATACAACACAATGTTAGGAATGAATTTTCTTTTTTAAAATGTTGATTTTTATATGAAAGGCAGAGTGATCTACATGGACACACACACACACACACAGGTGTCATCTTTTATTTCACCCTATTTTTTTTCTTTATAAAATTTATTTACTTATTTGGAAGTCTAGTTACAGCGAGAGAAAAAGAGACAGAGAGGAAAGAGATCTTCCATCTGCTGGTTCACTCCTCAAGCAACCGTAAAGACAGAGCTGGGGCAGGCAAAACCTAGGAGCCAGGATCTTCAGCCGGGTCTCCCACATGGATACAGGGGCCCAAGCACTGGGACTAGCTGGCCAGACTGTGGAGATCGGGGACCATCACTCTCTGGAAGAGGGTTGGGCAGCAGTGGGCAATAAGAGCCCTGTGAGGAAGGCAGGGCCTGGAAGGAAAGGATGAGAAACTGGGAAGACACATGTGTTTCCTCCCTTACAGCTGTTTCTCAGGCTGATCTGTTTGGCATAAGGAAGAAACTTGTGTAGTATCAGAGGTTCCTTGAGACAGCTGCTCATCAGCTGTTGAAATGAACTTGGCATTAAAATGGCAGAAACTCCAAGGTCTAAGAAAATGAAATGTTGCTTAAATTCTGGTTAACATAATAAAAATTTCATACCCTTGGATGAGAGGGAATTCATCCCTGATGGGAAAAGCAAGTAGGGAAAAAGCAGAAGAAAGGAAAAAGTGTGTTTGTCTATTTAGAGTAGTAGGAAATATATATATATATATATATATTTATCTATAAAGATTTTATTGACAGTCTTAGTGATTTAGTTACTAGATGTGAGTTGTTTTAGAAGCCTTTAATATTTTTTAAAAATTATTTTATTTTGTTTAAAGAATACAGCTTCATGCATTTGATATATACAGATTTGGGAACATAATGCTTCTTCCTCCTCTACCTCTTCCCAACCATGCTGCTGACTTTCTTCCTCCTCCCTATTCCTTACCCCTTCTAATTTTTTACAGAAATTATTTTTTTGTTAATTTTAATACTTATAAAATTAACCCTACATTAAGTAGAGAGTTCACTGATCATTTCATAATTAGGGATAAGTGGGTCAATGAATTGTATGGTTTGTTTGATCTTGACATTCAAACAAGAGTACCTTAAAGAAAAGGTTTAACAAGACTGCTCAAGTAATGATGCTTTCTTATAAGCTTAGAAGGGATATCAAAAGTGTTTAATGTAGTTTAAAGTATAAAAGTTAGAAAAATCAAAGCTTTAAGATGTTCTAAAGATGTAGGATTGTGCTTGGCAGGTCGGGATTTATAATAAGGAGAATAGCTCTGCTGTGTTCACATAATTTTAAAACTTTGGCAACGTCAGCACTCTGGTCCCCATTAGGACTGTGCAAAAGAACCTGTTTAGATTATCCCAAATCCATCAGCTCCACAAGAGAAACAACTTAAAGCACTTATCTTAAGTATGATGGATCAAGAATAGCTAGTTCAAAACACAAACTATTTTTAAACTCTATGTTCATTAACTAAAGTCGAGTTTAATTTTAAATAAATATTTATAACATACTCAAACTATTAAACCTATACAAAAACTAAATGGACTCATAAAACATTTATGTTGTCACCTGCGTGGAATTTCTACACAATTTCTGGGAGCTCATCTCTCCTTCTCTCACTCTCAATAGTTAAGTGCTTTAGGTTTGTTCCAGTTTTGTGAAATAGAATGAGAACCATTGAAACACTATAATTATAAATCAGAATAAAGAGAAGAAACATTTTTTCATCTAAAGGTAACCAATTGGAAAAGAAATAAAAATAACATATCACTCATGTCTTAAGGGTAACTAGTTTCATTACATACAGCTCATGCATGTTCAGCTTAAAATTTAACCCTTTTCTTAAGAAAACAATGACAATGTCCTTTCTTTCATCCAATATTTCCCTCAATCTTGCATGAAAACAAAATTTCTTTGAAAAGGCTGGGGGAATTTTCTGAGAGGTCTAATATAGAGGCTGGGAGAGGTAGGGGTCCTTATATTCCCTTAAGGTCCAAGTGTTCACCTGTGCACTTTCTTCTAAGATAAGGCATTTATATATGAGCAGCTGTGAGCATAGCAGCTCCGCCCTGACTTCCACATTGGCTATGCCTGCAATCTGCAATCATGCTGAGCCCTCCAAGCTCAGAGGCCGATTTGGTACCATCTCAACTCAGAGACCTTTCTGAATCAGCTGCTTTAACATGCTGAGGTTGCTACTTTTGCCAGTTTACCTGGCAAGGAACAGAGCAAGCTAAATGAGAGTTTGCCTGTGGGCCTGCACTTTCACTGGCCTTCTGACAATCTGATGTGCTTAGATTCCATTATGCTTTAGGGATCAAGGCCAGGCTTGTGATCTGAAAGCCCCTTCTTTGCTCCCTCTGCCTTCACTGACTCTGGTAAGGATTACATCATGTCACAGATTTGTTACAGTATCAGATACGGGAAGCATGATTCTATAGTTTCAGGAGTTGCTTGGGAACTGTATTCTAAGAAACAATGACAAGAATGTAAAGTGCATTTTATCGTGCTTTGTGTAGATGAGTAATGAGGAGTCTCCTAAATCTGTAAACCATCAGTGTAGTCTGGCCCTGATACTCTAATCCCTCAATCTGGCCCTTCCTAGATAATCTGGGCCAACTAGCTATGCTAGTTTGGCTAAAGGATTCAAAATCATTATATTTTTTATATAGAAAACCCAAAATATTGATGTTGCAAGTTTGAGTTTGTGCTTATTTAGCTTGTATTTGAGGTGTTTAAGGATGTGATATTTCACCCCTGGGATTTCAAACTCCTTTCAGTAAAAACCAAGAGAACCTTCTGAAAATTTCTGAGATTTTCCCCGCCTCTGGGTCACACTTTCAGCAGTAGCCTTGGTTGTGCAGAACTTGGGTTTAGGCTTGGGTGTGTGGAAGAGGCCGTTAGACAGAACTGTGTGGCCCTGGTACATGAAGGTAAGGGACAAACAGAGTGGTAAACACTCCACATTTTTGGATTTATCTCTTTGCTCACACTCAAATATGGTAAGTATTACAGTAGTCAAAAACTATTTTCATCAAGTGAGTCCATTTCAAGAGGTTATTCTATTTCTCGAATCAGTTTGCTTAACTGTGCCTGAACAAATAACTTATTTGATTGAACTAGTTCTTTGAGTTGCTGAAGTAAAGCATGAAAATTATACTTACTAAATCTCTCTGTCTTTATTTATTAATAATATGATCAACTCCATATATATTCAAAAGTGTCACCAAACATATTAGCTTCCTGTATGAATGTATTTATGTCAGATTTGTTTATGGACACCTAGCTCACTGTGGTGTTAGTCTCCAGGAAAAAAATGGTGTATTTGATATCTAATCACCTAACTTTTGTGTGCTCTTTGATGTACATCCAAGAGGGTCTCTCACATAGAAGTTTGTTATCTGCAAATTAAGTACCCAGCTCTACATCAAAAATGGTCTTCTATCATTTACAATATTCACAAAGAATCCAAAAATCTTTTTTCTAACTCAGGAAGGAATTAGAATCCTACATCATTATTGTTTAAAATGATTATATTACCAGTATTGAGAGAAATAGCTACCTTTTAGTGAATACTTGATACGGGTGAAGCTCTGTGCCAGGTGTTTTTCATGTATTCGAAATGAAATAGCTCCAAGAAGCTATGAGGCAAGCCTATTGAGGAGGAGGTTGATTTGGGCACAGTCTGATCATTTGCAGAGTGTGACTTGGTGAAAAAGTGAGGGAGCCAGGCTGAAATGCAGGATTGTTGTCCCTGAACACATGTCCTTAAGTATTTGCAGCATGATCCTTCCCGTTCCCAGCTCCTCTGTGGAGCAGACAACATTACCCTTGAGGTGATAACCAAGAGGCTGGGAAAAAGGGTCATCACTAATCCTGCTGCTTGGCTTGGGTCTTCTCTGGGAATTGGGTGTAAGAGATAATGAAGTGTTTCAGACGAAAGTTTAAAAAGGTCCCATGTAAGAGAAAACAGAAAGGGAAATAATGCCAGCGAAGGTTAGAAAGAAACTTTTTTTAATAATTTTTTTTTTTAATTTGACAGATAGAGTTATAGACAGAGAGAGAGAGAGACAGAGAGAAAGGTTTTCCTTCTGTTGGTTCACTCCCCAAATGACCACTATGGCCGGTGCTGCGCTGCACTGATCCGAAGCTAGGAGCCAGGTGCTTCCCCTCACCCCAGCCTCCCATGTGGGTGCAGGGCCCAAGCACTTGGGCCATCCTCCACTGCCTTCCTGGGCCACAGTAGAGAGCTGGACTGGAAGAGGAGCAGCTGGGACTAGAACTTGGTGCCCATATAGGATGCCGGCACCACAGGCGGAGGATTAACAAAGTGAGCCATGGTGCCGTGACTATATCAAGAGAACTTTGTTTCACTCTTCACATTATTTTATAGGACTATTGGTAAAAATGGAGGAGAAAAGTATTAGAACCACTTATTGAGGATAACTAATTTAAAAGGAACATAATCTATTCTCCACATAGATACCAAGCTGAGTCTTCTAAAAGGTGCATTGCCTCAAAAAAACACCTATGGCTTTTTAAACACAAATAAAGTATAATTCAAAGCCGTCCCTTGGCAAATCTGTTCCTAAGCAACTCTCTGATCTCTTTCCCTACTTCTCTTTCCATGTTCAATCCTGTGTCATCTGTGCTGGCCTTCTGCCTTCCTCAAACAAGCCAAGACTGCTTCAGGGCCTTTGCACTTGCAGTTCTTCTGCCTGGACAGCCTTTTCCCTAAGTATTCAGGCGGCCTCTCTCACTTCATTCATGTCTCTGCTCTGATCAACCGCTTCTGACAGGTCTCCTATGACCTTCCCATTTTAAATATCACTCAGCACCTCTACACACACATTCCTACATTCACATATGCACACATTCATGCACATCCACAAATACTCTCACGCGCATCCAAACATACTCTCACCTTCACACACGCACATACTCATGTACAGCCACGTGCATTCCACACACATCACACATGTGCACACTCACACTCATCCATACACGCTCTCACCCACATTCACACATGCTGTTATCCACACTCACACATGAACTCACTCTTGCCCATCCACACTCTCACCCACATTCATACATGCAAATCCATAACACTCCCATTGTGCGGGCACTCTTTATGCTCTTTCTGGCTTTATTTTTCTTAATAACCAATATTAACAGCTGATATATTGTCAGTCTCCCCGCACTGGAAAGGAATCTCTATGAGACCAGGGATTTTGTCTTTTGTGTAATGACTGCTGTATCTCTAGTGTTTAAAGCAATACATAGCACTCAATTAACAGCTTAATTAAAATTTTTAAAATAAGTGAATGAATGAATAAACTTAAGTCATTAAAATAAATCACTTCCATTCCTAAACTGCATGCGACTCAGTATACTTCAATCTCACATACTGACAAATCTGTGGAGAGAAAAATCAGAGAGGCATAAAGGCTGTACCTCCTAATATAGAACAGCTGCACAGATCCTGGGCTCTTTAAACCATGATGAACCCCATCTGTCCAGTGGCATGAAAAAGTCTCTAGTTCAGGTGAACGGCACTTGGTGAATTTGGGCTTCCCAGAAGAATCTGTAGAATAAAAAGAAAAGGCAAAGATGGAATTAGGAGGGTCCTAGTGAAACAGGTATCTACACTGTGCATGGAACACCATGACGTCTGTATCTAGGAGGTGACACCAATGTTTTCCAGAAAAGCTGTTTTCCTGCATCACAGTTGCAGAGCTTACTGCTTGCTGATGTCAGCTGTTGATTCTAAAGACAGCATTTTGCCTTTATTTCAAGCATTATTCTTTAGGGCCTGTTTAAGAAACCAGAGATAGAGATAAGGACTTGGATTCAGGTAGTTCATTTGGAAGGTGGCCCCAGGAGCAGATATGAGGGGTTGGGGGTAGTGGAAGGGAAGGGAAAACTGCTAATAATTTGTGTGATTGAACTGGTTCCTGCTCTGGCCAGTTACAGACCAACTTCACTGAGGCCTCTCTGAAACACTGTAAAATATGCCTCACCATTGTTCTAAAGAAGGTTGAGAATTTGTGACATTTATCTATCAGCTCACCAGAACTCACTGGTTGAGAGTTGCCTTGGAGACATTGACCCCCATGAACTTCTTGTACATGCACTCTGGCTGAGGGAGGGTCTTTGCCTAGGCAGGCACCTAAGTATGCAGCAATGTTCATGGTGACAACTGTCCATTGCAAAGGGCTGAGCTGACATCAAGTGGAGCCAGGAGATGCGGCACAGAGTCCACAACATCTGCCACAGAGCCATTTTCTCAGAGATTAAAAATATTTATTTATATATTCAATAGGCAGAGTAACAGAGGGAAGGGGGGATATATATATGTATGTATATATATATATATATATATATATATAGAGAGAGAGAGAGAGAGAGAGAGAGAGAATGAATCTTCCATCGGGCAGTTCAGTCTCCAAATACCTTCAACAGTTGGGGATGGGCCAGGTTGAAGACAGGAACCAAGAACTACACCTGAGTTTCCCCACGGGGTGTGGAGTGGCAGGAACCCAAAAACCTGGGCAATCAACCTCTGCTTCCCAGGAGCATTAGCAGGAAGCTCTATTTGAAGTGTGGAAGATCTGGGATTTAAACTATGTACTCTGTTATGGGATGTGGGTGTCCCAAGTGGCAGCTTAACCCATTGTGTCAGAACATCTGCCCCTTTTTGATAAAGAGTCACTTACATTTGTATTCTTGTGAGATTCAACTAGTAAATTCAGAAATGCAACTCCAACCAACCCAAGGATACATGTGTATCAATTCTAATTTGGGAGGTCGAGAATGCTAACTATATTTTAGGATACACTCTTCCAAAATTCCTCTGTACTTATGAAATCTGCAGTTACAGATGTGTAACAGGCAAGTTTGAAGCAAAACTAATTTTTATATAACAATTCTCCATGTTCTGACAATCTTGGCCATTTTGGTGGTGGTCAAGTTTATTTTTCTAATTTTTTTTTTGGCTGCTTAAAACAATGATTAGTTTTCAATCTGATTCTAAATTTAATATAAAATGATCATTCTTGGGCATTAGAGTGCTCTCAATCTTAAAGTGCCTATATGAATACTGTTAAAACATGTTTTAAAAATAAATAATATGTAATATATAAAAATTCCCGATTCCAAATACCAGAAATATATCTTGTGTCCTGAATCAAATCATGCCTCTTTTTTCCTTTGGCAACAAAATCATGAGGGATGGCAAATTATCAGTCTTTTAAAGAAATCCAGCAGTCACCTATTCATTCAGTTATTGAACATCAGTTATGTTCCAGGTCATTTTCTAGGGATAGTACAATGAGCAAAACTGCTAAAGTTCTGGTCTTATACAGTTTCCATTCTAATGGGGGCTGGTGGATATAAGGAAAAACAAGAAAAATAAGCAGGGAAGAAGAGATGATAAGGTTGGGAAATAGAGGCTTCTCCCTCTTAAACTAATATTCTTGTAAGTGTAGTGCAGAAGCTCACCCCTGGGTAAAATGTCCTTGATTATACCTGTGCCCCTGGATGGTCAGGCCACAAGCAAGCAACTCTTCAGGAAATCCTGAGTTGCAGATTTGTCTTTAGCCCTGGATCACGTGATGATGTCAGTATGAATATTTTCATAATAAAATTCCATGGTTATACTGTTGTAAAATATACTCATTCTCCTGCAAGAACTGGCAAACAAAGGTTTTGGGGCATGAATAGCATCTGCGTGGCACCAAGGACAGAGGGTCAGCCCTCTCTGCAATTAGTGTATACTAACTCCTTGAGTGTGCTGAAATACAGGAGCTTGAGTAATCTTGTACACATGGATATTATAATATCCATGTGTGTTTTGTTAGTCAATCACTTATTATACTGTAAAGAAGAGCTCCTGTTTCCTATTACCTGAAGTATGAAAAACAGTATTTTAGGTCCTTCTAGGAAATTAGCAATGATTAAAACATATTTGTTTTTTTTTTTTATTTATTTTTTTTTTTATTTATTTATTTTTTTTTGACAGGCAGAGTGGACAGTGAGAGAGAGAGACAGAGAGAGAAAGGTCTTCCTTTGCCGTTGGTTCACCCTCCAATGGCCGCCGCTGCAGCCGGCGCACCGCGCTGATCCTGGCAGGAGCCAGGAGCCAGGTGCTTTTCCTGGTCTCCCATGGGGTGCAGGGCCCAAGCACCTGGGCCATCCTCCACTGCACTCCCTGGCCATAGCAGAGAGCTGGCCTGGAAGAGGGGCAACCGGGACAGAATCCGGCGCCCCAACCGGGACTAGAACCCGGTGTGCCGGCGCCGCAAGGTGGAGGATTAGCCTATTGAGCCACGGCGCCGGCTCTGATTAAAACATATTTGAACAATAACTATTTAAATGCTTGCACATTTGAAAAGAACATTTCACATTCTAACTGTTCATTTGCACAGTAGATAAGAAAATATACTAGATTAGAAATGAGAGATGTGCATTCTAACCCTAGCTGAGACACTATTTACCTTTGATCTTCCCAAGCCATTTTGGACTTAATTTCCTAAATGGACTGAAGTAGATGAGTTACAACATACTTTACAAATTCACTGGCACATATTCAACCATTAATAATATACAATATACTAAATCAGAACATAATTTTGGCATTTGATCTGAAACAATCAGAGAACACCAAATGCAAACGTTATTCACGTTCCTATACTCCCTGTGCAATAGGCTTGCCATACAATGGCAAGAATAATAAACTCAACCCCCTAAACTTGGAACAGAAAGAAAACAAAAACTTTGGTAACTGAAGAAAAAAAACTTCAAAAGAGAACTAATGGGAAACATATTTTACTTGCTTAAACTTAGTACTCTTATGCCTATTCTGTTTCCTGTTAATTCCAGATGTATAGAAAGTCCATATTATATCTTCATTTGAAATAAGAAACAGGAAATTCATGGTTGTGTGCTAATGCGATGATGTGTGTGTGTGCCTACACAAGGAATCCTGACATAGACGAAGGGCAGCAAAGCTAACTTTTTCCCTCTTTGTTTTAATGTCTATTTCCCCCTCCCTTCCCCATAACGCCCCTGAGTACCCCACATTCCAAAGTACCCTGAAATCTTGACAGTAGACTCAGAATTCATTTTCATTTCCTTTTTGGAGCTTTCATTTTGAAAATCAGAATTTCAACTTGTTGCATCTTTATTTTAGTTCTATCAGTATGCTACATCATATTACATATTATATCATATTGATTATTTTACAGATATTATCTCATTTAATACTGACAATGACTCTAGGAGGTGAGTGTTATTTCAATCCAGAAATGGGTGAAGCTGGAATTTAGATAAGTGAATTTTCCAAATTTATTTTCCTGTAGGTAGCAGAGTCTTAGCACTGGAAAAAAAGTGTTTTCTTTTTTTGTTGTTGTTGTTAGAAAATCTCTCTTGTTTTCAAAAAAATTCCCAGGAGGGAAAAATGACAAGTTCAGATGTTCTCATAATGCAACTTTTGGAAATCAGTAACCTGGCAAGTCCTAGGAGCAGCAATTCCCAATCGTGACTGCACGTTGGAAACTAGGGAGCTTCAAAAATACTTACGCTTGGGCCTATTCTCAGAGAATACAATCAAATAGTCTGGGGGTGCAGCCAGCATATTGTGAGTCTTAAATGTTCCCCAGGTGCGTGGAATATGCAGAAAACCAGGATTGCAGAGAAAGAAAGTTATAAAAGTTGGCCTTCTACTTTGTTAAATTCTGCATTCAGTCCCAGCAGAGCTCTGGCTCAAGAGTGAACGTGTGGTGTCAAGTCCTGGGAGCCTTATTCAGGATGGTGTGGACAGGACACAGATGTCATTGCCTTGGAAGAGTACAATAATACTTCCTGGTAAACATTTGGAAAACTAAGAGATACTCGAGATGTATGAGCAAAATGGTGCAACTGAATGAAAATCCTGCCTAAACTTTGGATGGACTATAAATAGCAATAAAGATAATTAATAATTGAAATAGTATTCCTACTCAATTGTTGTTTGGAAAGTTTGGAGAGAGTTTTACTAAATTCAAATTTTTAAAAGTTGATCAAGTTTGATATCATGTCCATACTTTTGACAATGCAGAGACAGTTTAAGAGGGAGCTGGGGGGTATTATTATTGTAACATCATCTTGATAGTTCTATGATTGATTTTTCATGTCAGGTTGTCTGGGAAGGTTGAAGTCAGCTTCCTTCCTTGCTAACCCAGTGGCTCTCCCCTTGGAGCAAGATGACCTTCTCAAACAGGGCTAGGACATCAAACAGCTGTTCGGTGTTAACTTGTGTTTTGACCCTCTGCTCTACGATAAGAGACACTTTTCTGTCCTCAACCCACAACAAACAGAAGGAAAACAGCAAACAAAACCACATACCAGTTCCCAAAGTCTGTATGGGGTATGGAGTTAGGGGAGATGGAAGAAAAAGAGCAGTTGAAGTGGGAAGAGAAGGTTAGGGGGAAATAAGTTTCTGGAGGAGAAAGGACAATGTCCTTTAGAGAGCTCCACATTGTGGAGTAGAAGGCACTCAGTGGCCATCTGTCAGTAAATAAGATTATTCAGTGCACCTTGTCATGCAGACCATCAGCTGTCAACAACTCCAGACACTTGTGATGACCCCTGAACAAATGGTCAGGGACTTAGATATTTTTCAGGAGGCTTAAGGGGAAAACCCACCCTCTAACCAAAGTGTGATTAAATACAACCGGTTGACAACTTTCCATTGAGTTGGATGGCAGTAGATAAACAATACAAAAATGCAACAAAACATTCACCCTTAATATGATTAAGAAAACACACTGACTTAAATTTGTACAAAAACATACTAAACAAAATGATTTTATGGAGAACATAAATGTCTTCAAACATGATTTTAATTCTAAATAGCCAAAGCAAGTATAGGATCAAAGGAGAATATGTGGTTATATGTGCATGAAAAATGAGAAGGGACATACTGTAAAAAAATAAAGGCATATGTGACCAAATAACTTTTAGTCCAACATGATGGATTTAGGGTCTGATAAGAAATCTGCACTTCCAGTCAATCAAAGGTCAGTTTTCGAAGAGAACAGTCACAACATGTTCAGCCACTCTGATTTGGATAAAGAATGGTTACTGCTGAATGTAAGCCAAAGTGAGGAAACACTCATTGTCAAGTGGAATAACTTTCATATGTTCTGGGGATTGCATAAGCACACTGGTCCAGGCCAAGTGTGGTGAAACTGTTCCTTCCACAAATAACAAACAAGGGATGGTTGTTCTAGCAGTTAGTCCACTGCCTAGACTTAGGGTAAAATGTTAAGGTGACTGATGAGCCTACATGTGATAGTGAGTTAAAAACATATTTGTATTTAGTTTTTTATTGGGGAAAGGCATATCATAGGATAGAACACGTATGATCTTCAAAGGTTTTGGAATGAAGACAGGAAGATCTAATTTTGTCATGATGGGAAGAAATTAGTATGTTCGATGTTATGGGTTTTTGAAGTCTCCTCAGGTAGGAACAGGATGAAGTGGGGAATGACAATATCATGGCACCTAAGACTTCTTAGGGGTCACCACTTGGCCTGTCACTGTTCTGCTTATTAAATAATTAACTTTTTAAAGTGTTCACAATCAGAGAATGAAGTAGCTACCATTGTTCTCAACATTGAAAGGTGTGGAAATTGAAGCACAGAGAAGTAAATAATTAGCCTAAGGGCGTTTGGCTACTAAGTGGCACAGTGTTGATTCTAACTGGGCAGTCACACTTTAGAGTTTGTATTCTTAATCACTACACTGTGGCTTTCAAAGTTTTTGCAAATGATTGTCGGAAGAAATGTATTTTTTATCTCATGACCCAGAATGTATGCATATTGATTTACATGGTACACACACACACGTACACACACATAAAATGTCTCAAAAATACCCTTACTACCTACAATTAATTTGTTCTATTTTTTTTTTTTGACAGGCAGAGTGGACAGTGAGAGAGAGAGAGAGAGAGAAAGGTCTTCCTTTGCCGTTGGTTCACACTCCAATGGCCGCCGTGGCCGGCGCGCTGAGGCTAGCGCATTGCGCTGATCCGATGGCAGGAGCCAGGTGCTTATCCTGGTCTTCCATGGGGTGCAGGGCCCAAGCACTTGGGCCATCCTCCACTGCACTCCCTGGCCACAGCAGAGAGCTGGCCTGAAAGAGGGGCAACCGGGACAGAATCTGGCGCCCCGACCGGGACTAGAACCAGGTGTGCCAGCACTGCAAGGCGGGGGATAGCCTAGTGAGCCGCAGCACCGGCCTCTATTTTATTTTATAAACAATGCTGCTTATGATTTCCTAATAGACCAACACTTACAGTTTGAGAAACATTGCACATGAAGCTAATTTTGCCTCTAGGAACACTGAAAATTATGAATGTTGGTCTGTAATTCCCTCAAACCAAGGCAATATTATTAAATGAATAACAGAGTGGTATTTTATTGATAGTTAAAACTTCCTTCTGGAATTCTTCTTCTTTTTTTTTAATTTGAAGTTGTTTTTCTTAAAATATATTTTCAGATTTTCTAAATCATTAACAAAGTTCGTCAATATCATTTGACCATTTTTATGACTCTGCACAGGGTCAGGGATTATCATATTGATTTATGGTGTAACTCTGTAGGGCTGCTAGGGAGACAAGCCTCTTGCTGCTACACGAAGTAGCCTCACCACTATCGTGGATGTATCCAAAAATCTCACTTCAGCTTTGAATAATTCACACAAAATCCTTCCCTGGAATGAAGTAATGTGTGGCACTTCTTTATCTCAGGATGCTATCAGGAAATAAGTTTTGATAATACTAGGTAGAGATTAACAGCAGAGATTTTGATGCCAGATCCTTGAGCTCTTCCATTACTTACAATCTGTGTAATTTTGGGCAAATTGCTTGACCTCTTTAGTTTCTTCTACTGTAAAATGAGTAACATACATAAACTCCTAGAACAGTGGCTGATACAGGGTAAGCACCCTACTTTCCAGTATCACAGTAAGTTATGATTTTTAAAAATGTATTTATTTGCAAAAGAGAGAGAGCAAGAGCCAGCTCTCACCTACTGGCTCACTCTTCCAATTCCTTATGGTTGGGGCACTGAAGTCAGGAGCAGGGAACTCAATTCAGGTCTCCTATGAGGGCAGCACAGATTTAACTACTTAACCCATCACTGCTGCCTTCCAAGGACCACATTAGTAAGAAGGTGGAGTCTCAGCCAGCACCTGGAATTGCTATAGTTTCACTGTTTTAAAAAGATACATTTTGAATATCATGGTTTTGAGACATCAAAAGATAATGACACTAAATAATTACACAAAAACAATTAGTGCTAAATTCAGTAGAATTTATCTTCCAGTTGGTTAGGGTAAGGCACATTCTAGATAATACAAATAAATAATTAAACTATGCAGCGAGAGGATGTAGAGTAATTGGAACCCTCAAATACCTCTTCTAGAAATGTCATTGTGGAAAACAGTTTGGTAGTTTCTCAAAAAGTTGAACACAGATTTTACCATATGACCCAGCAATTTTGCTCCTAGTTACAAATCCAAAAGAAGTGAAACATTAGTTCACACAAAAATATGTATCAGATGGCATTGGTACATGCAACCTTGATGGTATTGTATTGGAATCCCCTGGCACGTTTCTAACTCCACCATTTGGGGCAAGTCCAATTGAGCATGTCTCAAATTGTACATGTCCTCCCTCTCTTATTCCCACTCTTATATTTAACAGGGATCACTTTTCAGTTAAATTTAAACACCTAAGAATAATTGTGTGTTAATTACAGAGTTCAACCAATAGTACTAGTACAAAAAAAAATCCCATCAAGGTTGCATGTACCAATGCCATCTCACTAGTCCAAGTGATCAATTTCAGTTCACAACTGATCACACTGATAGGTCTAAGAGTCAAAGGGATCACACCAACAAGACTAGTGTCTGCTAATACTAACTGACAGAATAAAAAAGGGAGAGAACGATCACATGGGAAGCGGGATACACAGCAGACTCATAGAATGGCAGATGTCCTAAATAGCACTCTGGCCTCAGAATCAGCCCTTAAGGCATTCGGATCTGGCTGAAGAGCCCATGAGAGTATTTTAGGCATGGAAAGCCAAGGCACTTTGGCAAACAAACAAACAAACAAAACTGCAATTCGGGACATGCTCAAGCTGACTTACCTCAAACGGTAGAGTTAGAAACATACCAGGGGATTCGAATTCAATCCCATCAAGGTGGCATGTACCAATGCCATCTCACTAGTCCCAGTGATCAATTTCTGTTCACAATTGATCGTAATGATAGGACTAAGAACCAAAGGGATCACATAAACAAGAATAGTGTCTGCAAATACTAGCTGATAGAATCAAAAAGGGAGAGAACGATCCAACATGGGAAGTGAGATACACAGCAGACCCATAGAATGGCAGATGTCCTAAGCAGCACTCTGGCCTCAGAATCAGCCCTTAAGGCATGCGGATCTGGCTGAAGAGCCCATGAGAGTATTTCAGGCATGGAAAGCCAAGACACTCTGGCAAAAAAAAAAAAACAAAACAAAACAAAAAAAAACAAAAACCAACAACCTACATGAAAGATCCCCACCAGTGAGATCCCAGTGGAAAGAACGGGTCATCAAAGAAGGAGGTACCTTTCTCTGAAAGGAGGAGAGAACTTCCACTTTGACCATGGCCTTGTCTAAATATGATCAGAGTCAGTGAACTCAGGGGGCTTCCATAGCCTTGGCAGCTCATGAGAAGAGCCTAGGTTGATTACTGATACCATAAACAAGAGTGTCAGTTTGTTAAGTCAACAACAGGAGTCACTGTGCACTTACTCCTCATGTAGGATCTTTGTCCTTAGTGTGCTGTACATTGAGATTTAATGCTATAACTAGTACTCAAACAGTATTTTTCACTTTATGTTTCTGTGTGGGAGCAAACTGTTGAAATCTTTACTTAATGTATGCTAAATTGATCTTCTGTATATAAAGAGAATCGAAAATGAATCTTGATGTGAATGGAAGGGGAGAGGGAGTGGAAAAGGGGAGGGTTGCGGGTGGGAGGGACGTTATGGGGGGGAAGCCATTGTAGTCCATAAGCTGTACTTTGGAAATTTATCTTCATTAAATAAAAGTTAAAAAAAAACCCTAAATGAAAGATCTCTGCAAAGTGAGAAAGAGAGATAAAAATAGAAAGGGATAAAAAGAGAGAGAAAGAGAATGAATCTTTCATCCTCTATATCATTCCTCCAATAGCTGTCATATCCTGGGCTGGGCCAGGCTGAAGCCAGGAGCCAGGAACTCCATTGGGGTCTCCCATACACATGGCAGGGCCTCAAGCCCTTGGGCCATTGTCCCCTGGTCTCCCAGGTACATTAGCAGGGAGCTAGAATGGAAGCTGAACAGCTGGGACTTGAACAGGTGCTCTGACATGAGATACTGGTGTTGCAAGTGGTAGCTTAACCTGCTTCACCACAATGCTGGTCTCTGAAAATATTTACATGAAAATTAACTGAAGTGATTGTGAATGAGGTTTGTCAGGTTCTTTTTAAAGAAACCATCGAAATTCCTAAAAATTAGTAGCTGGTACAAAGGCTACAGTCTACATGGTGGAATCACTCAGGGAATTTTTCAAAATTCCTTTGAGATTCTATTTATTAAAATTATTATTTAATTTTTATTATTTGTGAAACAGAGACACATACACAGAGTGCACAATCTCTCCTCCACTGGTCCACCTCTTAAATGCCTGCAATAACCAGTGCCCAGGCTGGGCCAGGTTGAAGCTGGGAGCTGGGAAGGGAAATCAGTCCAGGTCTCATATGTGGCTGGTAGGAATCCAACCATTTGAGCCATCACTTTCTGCTTCCCAGGGTACACATCAGGAAACCGGAATCAAGAGCCAAGGCAGGACTTGAACTCAGGCACCCTGATATGGGATGCAGGCATCTTAATAGCTACATCAAATGCCCACCCTCAGATTCTATTTTAGTTGACAATTAATGGAATCAGCAATTTAATTGTATCAGCATTGGATTCTTAAAGGCTCCCAGTGATTTTAATGTGTAACATTGAATGATTAATTTGAGAACAATTGACTTTGTCATCTTTTCCTTTCTGAACTCAGAAGATATCCTGTTTGCTACCACTGGAGTCTCTTGTCTACTTCTCACATATCAAATTCTTAGCCAGGAATAGTAGGAAAAAGTAAATGTGGGGATATTCCAATGCAAGCCTGCAGTATGGCAATGCTTTGCCAATGTCAAGTCTGTCACTAGAAAATATGAACCTAATGAAGGCTCAGGGCAGCCTTCCTATTTTCGGAAGAAACCAATTGAGAAATGAGACTTTATGTTTCCCATCTTGTGGAAGGCATTTACTTTTAATTGATGATGATATACACTTTTATGTAGTTTTATTTCTAAAGCTTGAAGTTTCAAAAGCCTATAAAACAGGGTCTTCTTATGTAGTAAGCACACTGAAAGTTTTTAGTTTTAGGGTTTCAAGCTACATTCAACATTCATTCATTTGTTCATTTATTCAACAATCATTGATACCTGCATATGTGCAGTCTTAGGCTTACCGTTATCACTTGCTGACACAGCAATTCACCCCACAGATTATGATACCATAGATAGAGTATTTCATGTAAGGTGCCAGGCCAATTCTCCAAGAAGGAGAGTTAGTTTAGTCACTGTTTATTTTTTAAATGTTTGTTTATTAATTTTAATTTTTCATCTTCTTGGAAATGGGGGGGTGGGGTTGGGAGAGGGAGAGGGAGAGGGAGAGAGAGAGAGAGAGAGAGAGAGAGAGAGAATGTCTAGAGAATGTCTTCCAATCACTGGAACTCCATCCTGGTCTCCAACCTCGGTGACAAGGGCCCAAGCATTGAATTCATATCTGTTGCCTCCCAGGTGCACTAACAAGAACTGGATTGGAAGCTGAGTAGTCAATACTTAAATTGGCACTTCAATATGAGATGTGGGCCTCCCAAGTGGTGGTTTAACTCAGTGTACCATAACGCATCCTCTAGTCATTATTTCTTAATCACTTTTACTCTGTGTAATTCTCTTGTTTGGTGTAATTACTTCCACTACATGTTTGAATTCCTAAGTTTATATCCTTATATTAGATTGTTTCTATGAACTACACTGAATCTGTTCTCTTTGTATTAATATTACATTAATATGAGAATTGTGTTGAATAATTATCATTCATTTGCTGTGACCCTGAGAATCTAATATATTAACAAATTTCTGAAAATAATTCATGGATATGCTTTATTTTAATTTTATTAAAATGTTCCATATAACAAATACAGAGCTAAATATATATATATATTTAGGCATGGCCTCTCAAATGCAGGAACAGAGATAATTTTCTGTTAATACTTATAAGCATCCATGTTTCTCAGAACATAACCTGCCATCCTCTTATGTGTGTGTGTTCATTTTTACTTAAAACTATGCATATCTATATTGATGCAGTAAGTCACCTGTGTCACATTTCATTTTTCTAAACCAGAGGTTCTCAATTAGGAATGAGTTTTCCTCCCAGGAGACATTTTGCAATGGCTGGGCTATTTTTTTGGACAAAACCAGAGGAGGTGGTGATATTAGCATTCAGTGGCTAGAGGCAAGAGCTGCTAGGAACACCTTATAATGTATAGGACAGTTCTCACTACAAAGAATGATCTGGTTCAAATGGCACTAGTGTCCTGTTCCATATAAATAAAGTCACTAAATTACAAAATAATTCTCCAAAATTTAAATATGTCCTCAATTAAGCTAACATAAATTTGAAAGCTCCAATCTCTCCTACTCCCTTGACTATCTAACTTTTTCTATTCAATGAAAAACATCTTGGCTTTCTAAGTTTTTTTGGAGTTTTTAAAAATTCACATCAGATATTTAATGTTTCAATTAATCAGCAAATATTTATGCAGTATTTATTGTGCTTAAGCCACTATTTAGTTGCTGTAAGAATGAAGGCAGAGTCTAGTACAGGAAGATTCTAGTAGAGGAAGCAACACCGATGCACATGTAGAAATAGCTAATCAAAAAGGTAGTCAGAGATAATTTAAGGTGTTGGAGAAAATAATCACCCCCAAGGGTCAGAGAGATAGAAGGTTTAAAAGAGGAGTAAGCACAGGGTGAACAACACGCTGCTGCTGATCACCAACAAAATACCACCAAGGACACATCTGTATTTGCACAAGGTCCTTGGCTGTGCATATGCACACTGAAGACTGATAAGCATTGACCTGGGCTCCTAACCACCAGATGACGGCTTTTTATAATTGGACCAACTCTGGCTGCACTTTACAATAATCTGTTGATCTTTAACAAAATATTTTTCAAAAGGTTCATTTAATTAGATTGGGGAGATGCCTGGGCATTGGTGTTGCCCCAGGTGATTCTAATGCGCAACAAGGGTTGAGAACCACTGAATTAGAACAATGAACTTCTATGTTAGACTAGTACAATGAATTCCTTAAGTGAATATATCGAAAGGCCCTTCAAATACGGAGACCTGTGAAAAACAACCCAAATAAGTATTAGCAAGGTGAAGGAGCATACATTGAATCCCTGGGTGAAATGGACCAACTCCCATGTAATGGGTCAGCTCTAGGGAATGGTGGTGTAGCAGACAGCAGAGACCCTCCTGTGGGTGATCTTACTGGGGTCTCACAGGAAGCTTTGGCCTTAAATCCCACTTGTGTGCTTACAGCTGTGTTTCAAAGGTTCTAAAGTTGAAGTTTCAAATATGACAGTGGGAGTGCAGTTGCCTTAATTTGGTAGTCGTGGAAGTTACTATAATATTCTTTGGCATTGATCCTGTGAGCAGAGCCAACTCCAGGCTCTAGGACAGCCCTGTGTCAGTCCAAACAGAATAGCCATGTTTGCATTTGTGTGAAAACTACTTTCACAGAGCACATTATTAATACAAACCCTGGCACCACTCTTCTGGAGCCAATTTCCTTAGTCTTCCCAGTTATTCATTTGTGTTTCTTTCGGGGACTTTTTGTTGGAGAGATTTGTAGTTTAGAGAGATGATTCCTAAACTTTAATGTACAGACATTGCCTGGGAATCCTGTTAAAACGTGGATTCAGTAGGTGAGGCCCTCAATTTTGCTCCTTGGACAAGTTCCCAGATACTGACAATGCTGACCTGGAGATGCTATTTGGAGTAACAAGAGTTTACATTTTGTGTGCTCAATGTAGTGGCCACTAGCCTTGTCTGGCTATTGAGCACTTGAAATGTGGCTAGTGTGACTTTGGAACTGAATTTTAATTTCATTAGATTTTAAGTAGCTTACATTAAAATTTAAATGGAAAGAGGTACAAATATTGTCCCTAAGTACAATTATGTTTCACTCTGTTGAAAATTAAGCATCTCAATTTCTATGTAATATAAAGTTAAAATATTCACCAGAGTTTGAAGATTTTCTATGAAAAAATAATGCAATATATCTTATTAGTAGTGCTTTTATTAAACTTACTATGTGTTCCAAAGAGAACATTTTGGTTACATTGAGTTAAATAAGATACATTAAATTAACTTCATCTGTTTCTTTTGGTTTTCCCATGAGGCTACTAGAAAATTTAGAATTTCATATGTAGCTTACATCCTATTTCTATTTGGAAGTGATGGTTTAGATGGCAGAACTTATCTAAAGGGAAAACATATGTATTTGAAAGGAAGAATTCATAAAATATATTATGTCAAGTTTTAAAGTAAATGGTTTCCTTACATATCTAGAACAAGGGAAATCTCTTCATTACCAACCAAAATGGAAGCTACTTTCTCATTGATGCATCCAGTCACTCTTAAATATAAAAGAAATTTAAGTAAGAAGTATGGGCACCCTAGGTTTCATGGTATGGTTTATCAGCTTCCACACTATTAATATTTTAGGCCCATTAATTCTTTGTTGCAGAGTGTTGTCTTATGCATTGTATTATAGGATATTTATCATCATTTCTAGTTTCCACCTAGTAGATACCAGTAGCACTTGCTTCTCTCTCAGTTGTGAGAAAAAAATGTGTATAGACATTGCAAAAAGTCTCTTGGGGGATCAAATCACCCCTTTTGAGAACCACTACTATATGGGAATGTACCAATCACTTTCTAATGCCTCAGTTATAGATGCTTTAATTACATTTAAATTATATAACTGCATCTAATTAAAAAATTATTTTTAAATACCATTGGTTGAGCTCCTACTCCATGCTAAACTCTTACCATGTGTTTTCTCATTTCACCTTACAGCTCTTCGGTGTGGAATGTTGTATGATAGTGTTACAATCCTCACGTTACAGATAGGAAAATTCAGTTTCAGAAAGGTTAGACAATTTTTAGACAAAACACAAAGCTAATAAGTAGCAATGCTGGGATATTGGTCCAGACTTTTCTCAATTCAAAACTTTTGTACCCATATACTGTGCTGCCTCTTTCAACTTTATGTGACTTTTCTCTCTAAGGTGAGGTATATTTTTTGCCATTGGGCTCAAATACTTATCAGCTTCTATGAGCTGTTAGATACTTTGTAGAGATTAAAGCTTAGAGATTAACTATTCTGTTCTTTTGTTTGTTTGTTTTTTAAACTTTTATTTAATGCATATAAATTTCCAAAGTACGACTTATGGATTACAATGGCTTCCCCCCCATACCGTCCCTCCCACCCACAACCCTCCCCTTTCCCACTCCCTCTCCCCTTCCATTCACATCAAGATTCATTTTCGATTATCTTAATACACAGAAGATCAGCTTAGTATACATCAAGTATGGATTTTAACAGTTTGCTCCCACACAGAAACATAAAGTGAAAAATAATAGATGATTTTTTTTAAATGATGATGAAATCAGAGCAGACCTATTGTCATGTTTAATCCCAGTGAGAGTCAAGTTGGGAATTGATAATTTCTTTTTTTTTTTTTTTTTTTTTTTTTTTTTTTTTACAGAGGATCAGTTTAGTATGCATTAAGTAAAGATTTCAACAGTTTGCACCCCCATAGAAACACAAAGTGAAATATATTGTTTGAGTACTCATTATAGCATTAAATCTCAATGTGCAGCACATTAAGGATAGAGATCCTACATGAGGAGTAAGTGCACAGTGACTCCTGTTGTTGACTTTACCAATTGACACTCCTGTCTATGGCATCAGTAATCTCCCTATGCTCCAGTCATGAGTTTCCAAGGCTATGGAAGCCCTCTGAGTTCTCCGACTCTTATCTTGTTTAGACAAGGTCATAGTCAAAGTGGAGGTTCTCTCCTCCCTTCAGAGAAAGGTACCTCCTTCTTCGATGACCTGTTCTTTCCACTGGGATCTCACTCGCAGAGATCTTTTGCCAGAGTGTCTTGGCTTTCCATGCCTGAAATACTCTCATGAGCTTTTCAGCCAGCTCCGAATGCCTTTAGGGCTGATTCTGAGGCCAGAGTGCTATTTAGGACATCTGCCATTCTATGAGTCTGCTGAGTATCTCACTTCCCATGTTGGATCACTCTCCCCTTTATTTACTCCATCGGTTAGCGTTAGCAGGTACTAGACTTGTCTATGTGCTCCCTTTGACTCCCAGTCCCTCCACCATGACCAACTGTGAACTGAAACTGATCACCTGGAACAGTGAGATGGCATTGGTACATGCCACCTCGATGGGATTGAATTGGAATCCCCTGGTATGCTTCCAACTCCACCACTTGGGGCAAGTCAGCCTGAGCATGTCCCAAATTATACATCTCTTCCCTCTCCCATTCCCACCACCATGTTCAACAGGGATCACATTTCAGTTAATTTTCAACACTTAAGAATAACTGTGCATCAATTACAGATCTAAACCAGTCATATTAAGTAGAACAGATAAAAAAACTACCAAGAGGGATAATGTATTAAGTTGTTCATTAACAGTCAGGGCTATGCTGATCAAGCCACCGTTTCCCATAGTGTTCTTGATTTGAGAAAGTCCTGCACTTCATCTTTTACTCTCATTTATATGAAGTAAATAGGAGAAGCTTCTTTTATTATCAGAACCATACCCATTCCCTAAATAACAGTGCCAGATTGCTACAAATGAGAAATTAGACAATCCTTTGTCTCAGAACTTTTCAGTCTGGTTGGAAAAATAAAATATAAACATATGAAATCATCTCAAAATGAAATATTGCAAATACTAGAGTAGTTACATAGAAGGGCATAAAGAAAGTGAAAGACCAATATAAGTTACAATAAACATTAAAGGCTTCTCAGAGGAGTTCTGGTAGGAAACAGACAAAAAATGGGGGTGGAGTCTAAGATATTGATTATTTACAACAGGCATTATGCTTCCCAATTTCTACTGTGAGTGGAGAGAAAAGGTTACATGCATATTGCTGAGTATCTATTCATCCTTTGGTAGGTATCATTCCATTGGTGAACTCTCAAGAACAGAGTAAAATCACAGTCCCCATGTGCCTCTCTCTCTTGCAAATCAGTGTTTCTCCTTACTTCTAATCATAAGAAAAGGACAAATGGACCACAGAAGAGGTAGAGAAGCACCACTCATTGTAGACATTAAAGAAGATTCTGTGAACAGGACTTTGGTAGAGAAGATAGTTTATATATAGCCACAGACTCTCAGAGTTGCGAGAGACCTTGACAGACATCCAGATCCATCATTAATCCAAATGAAGAAAATGATGCCCCAAAAGAAATATCAATTGACCAAGGCCACACAGCTAGTAAAAATCTTGACTGTGCATTTCATTGCTTCTTTGAAATGAAAACCAGAGTCACAGACTTGTTGATTGTACCTATTATACAGATATTTACTTCATAGCCACCAACTGCTAAACTCATGCCCAATTTCAAACTCTCATATTTATAGTGAGGAACCCAAACTTGATCCTGAGACCTAAAATCTATGACACAATACTAAGACTATGTTCAGGGTCACAGTGTAAGGTGCCTGGTGAGGCATTATGAAAGCTTGTAAGAAACAACAAATGAATCATTTTGAATGTTGATATTCAACTATGTAATGGGTTCAAAATTCCAGGTATAATCAGAGTATTTTTTTACTATGGATGGCAGCAAATAGGTATTTAGGTACATAGTCATTTAAGTAGGAAATTTAAAATAAAATGAAGCATTCAGAGTGAGTCAAAATTTGCCTGAATAAACTAAAAGTTTCCATGAGCATCAGGTTCTTCCATGCTCTCAAACATAGTTAGAGAAATCATGGTTCTTGTATGTATTTTTTTAATTTTTAAAATTTGTGATTAATGTGAAATAATTATATATATTTATGTGGTACAGTGTGATATTTCAAAGTATTTATACAGTGTGTACTCAAATAACGGTAACTAACATTTCTATTTTCTTTTTATTTCTTTTTGTTTGAAGCCTTTGAGCTTCTCTGTTCTGTCTTTATAAATTATAAATTATAAAGTATATATTCCCAGCTATTCACTCCACTGTGCTTTGGAACTTTATAACTTATTCCTTCTACTTAGCTGTGTTTTCATACATGTTCTCAAACCTCCCTTTATTTTCTGTTCACATCTTCCCACCCTCTAGTAATCACTATTCTACATGAAGACATATATGTTGTGTGTGGGGATTTTTTTGCTTTTAAAAATTTTAATAAAGAAATTTATTAATATGTTAGATTACCAGAGTTACAATAAATGCATGATAATTACTCTAATTCTCATGAATTCTCATGTTAATGTGATATTAATACAAAGCAAACAGATTCAATGTAGTTCCTAAGTACAATTCTAAGAATATTATGATACTTCCCATCCTGCCTCCCTCCTATCTTTCTTCCTACATTCCTTCCTTTTTAAAAAATATTTTGAGATATCATATTTTTAATTTACATTACAGTCAAAAGCTTAATACTCTGTTGTTGTTTTTAAAAGCAATGTGATTCCTCCTTACATATAGTATTGTGCTAAGAATTATTAATGGTGAATTGTTACAACTTTAAACTGTACAATTGTTGACTCCTGGGCAGGCAGGGAGAAAGAATATGCATTTCCAGAATTTTGTTCCTGTCCATCATAGGTAGAGGAATAATCAGAAGATAGGCAATACACATGGATGAAAAGACAGGTTTAGGAGGGGATGTTTCAGGATGGGACATCAGGATTCACAAGACTGACAAGAACATTAACAACAGCTCACTGTGAGGATGTATAATGAAAGTTTTTGGAAGGAAGTAAAATTAGGGGCTGTATAATTGTCTAAAGGACTCCAAAGATTATCTAGTTTACTGTCTTCAAAATGGATCTTGTAAGATTGATACACTGGGGAATGAGAAGAAAATATTAAAAATTTTATTTATATGTGTTGTCTATGTACAATAGGAAAGAAATAAGGATTCCCTAATAGTGAACACATAGAATCACATGGAGCCTTCATCCAGCCCATGTCTGAGTCACATGTTCTCCTCTGCTATGATAGGAATTGTGCAGGAGAGTGGCTGGGCTGTGATTCAGAAGGGTTGAGAGAAATAGAATCTGCTTATCTCATAGCCTTAGAGTACGTCTTACAGGTTTGACACGGCTGATTTAGTGTATAAACAGATTTTAACATTATGCTTTTTTTTTTTTTTTTTTTTTTTTTTTTTTGACAGGCAGAGTGGACAGTGAGAAACAGAGAGAAAGGTCTTCCTTTTCCGTTGGCTCACCTCAGTGGCCACTGTGGCTGGTGCACTGTGGCGAGCACACCGCACTGATCCAAAGCCAGGAGCCAGGTGCTTCTCCTGGTCTCCCATGTAGGTGCAGGGCCCAAGCACTTGGGCCATCCTCCACTGCACTCCCTGGCCACAGCAGAGAGCTGGACTGGAAGAGGAGCAACCAGGACAGAATCCGATGCCCCAACCAGGACTAGAACCCGGCAGGCAGAGGATTAGCCTATTGAGCGGCAGCGCCGGCCTTAATATTATGTTGATTTAACTAATCATAAAACAAGCGGTTTAAAAGATTCATGTAAAGAAACTTCATTTAATGTTAAAACTAATAATACAAGCCCAAGTCAACAATAAGAAGATGACTGAGCTGATACTTTTCTTTCTGCTAGAATAAGCCCTGCTCTAACCAAATCTGGAAAGAAATTGACTTCCAAAATAGGAATTGTATCAGAGACTAGCTAAAGCTTACTTCTACTTTATTAAGAATGAACCTGTAACTTGGTGTATATTGTGCCCTTCCTAAATATGTCAGTCAGCTACAGTCTATAATTGAAATAAATGAAACATAGACCCTACCCTTCAAACTGCTATTTCATAAACTGTTAACTGAAGATTCCCCCCTCTCAAAGAAGCAAATTTGTTAAGCACATTTCAGCAAGCATTTTGTTCTAATAAACATTAAAATTATTTAAAATTATTGCTTGTCTCAACTTTGCCAAGACTTTAAAATTTGCATTTTTAATTGTTTTATAATGAACAAAATACATTAGAACATTTTGCATATAATTTACAAACATATAAATATGTATATTGCCAGTATGTGTTCAAAAATTATTTTATTAATGGAACATAGGATGTATATTTTAATGATTTATGACTGAGTAAAATCCCTTTCAGTTACATGAGTAAAACAAGGCTAGAGGCTCAAAGATTGTCAGTGTCAGTATAAGGCATAGACCTGCAAATTGTTATTCAAACACTTTCTGTTTCATTGTACTCTGCTTCCATACCTCCCTCAGGGTTAACTTAACAGAATGCACATTGAGGTACAAAGACCCAAGGCATAGACTTGAGTTCCTTATTTTCTTATAACTCTCCAAGTGCTTGCATCCTTAAAGGATTGCTGTTAGAGAACAAAGGTACAGAAATGTTAATGAAAAGACATCTGCCTATCAGATAAAATATAACTACATACTAATAAAAGACCTAGATATTGGAGTAGAAAACGCTATAGGATAAGTTAAGCGCTTAAAATGAAATCTTTTCAGATGAACATCCATAAAGGAAGAGAAGTTCTAAAAATGTATTTACAATTTTAGACTATACAAAAGAATGAGGAATGCCTTAAAAATAAATGTTTGGGGCCCGCACTGTGGTGCAGTGGGTTAACGCCCTGGCCTGAAGTGCCAGCATCCCTCCTGGGTGCCGGTTTGAAACCTGGATACTCCACTTCTGATCCAGCTCTCTGCTGTGGCCTGGGAAAGCAGTAGAAGATGGCCCAAGTGCTTGGGCCCCTGCACCCACGTGGGAGACCCAGAAGAAGCTCCTGGCTCCTGGCTTCGAATTGGCGCGGCTCCGGCCGTTGCGACCAACTGGGGCGTGAACCATTAGATAAAAGATCTCTCTCTCTCTTTCTCTCTCTCCCTCTGCCTCTCCTTTCTCTGTGTAACTCTGATTTTCAAATAAATAAATATTTTAAAAAATAAATAAAAGTTTGATTTGGGTATGGTGAAAATAATCTGGCCTTCTGGGGAACACATAAGGGAATTCTGTTCTTAACCACGTTTCCATGACCCTGATGATCTAACCTTTTGGCTCTTTGTAAGACCTTTGCTGCAATTAACAGTCTGTACAAACTTCGCCAAGAAAAGTATATTCCCTTTCTGTAGGCCGGTGATTGGAAAATGGACTGGCTGGTTCACTTGCTCCAGGAAAGATGAGAGGGCTCATTAAACATCAGGTTTCTGGGCTCCATCCAAGAGTCCAATTCTCTAGGAGGGGCTTGGGAATCTCCATTCTGATTACCATAGTTGGCTTGTATGTTTTGTTGTCTCAACTGTAGGCAGAAAGTACTCTTTGGTAACTGGAAAAGGAGAAAAGCAAGTTCCAAAGCTCCCCTCCTGTCCTGAGGTCATTAAAGGCTCATAATTGAAGACATATTTTATCCATATCATAAGCTTTAGTAGGAATGAAGGAATTTCTGGCTCACAAAGGATAATCAGTACTTACTATATATAACTAAGTTACATAAACACAGACATTTACTGCTGAAGACAACCATAGAAGGTAGTTAGTATTATCCCTGTTTTGTAAGTGGGAAATGTAAAACTCTGAGAGGTTAAGCATCTTATAGTCATTCAGCTAGTAAGAGATAGAAGTGAGATTGAACCAGATCTGTGCAATTCAAAGCCAGTGCATTTTCAACCTCCTTCTCTCCACTCCCACCTCCTATTAGCAGTATGGTTCTGAAATTCAGGGCACCATTGACTAATAGATGAGGGTTATGGTAAAAGTATAGAGGGAATAGGAAGATAGGAGGGAGGCTAGAGTGTCTAGCAAGAAGAAAATATGCAGGCATTTCTTTGACCATTTAATGAAACTACAGTAACTTTCAACAGAACCTCTCTAAACTGATGAGTTAGTAGCATGAAAGCTGTAGGTCAACAAACAGGAAGTAGTCACTCCATTTGGAATAGAACACAGAGTTCCTGTCTTAGGAGAAAATTTACAGGATCATCAACAGCAACAAGTGGACAGGTCAGCTGTTGGATTTCACGTCTTCCATGGACAGAGAAGATTTAATATCTCCCCGGAGCAATAGCCAGCACTGATTCAACAAATGATATCTTTCAATTAGGAGCACAGCTGCCACTTCCTATAGCAACCAAGATTTCCTGGGTGGTCTTTCGCCTTGCTGTAATTATTAATTTAACTTTATTTATAGCCTCAGACAGGTCTTACTAAAGAGGTTAAGTGTGGTTATTATTCACTGAATACAGCTGCATTACATTTGTTAGCATGCCAATAATGCAATCTCACAAACTTAACATTACTTTTTCTCCTCTGACTTGTACTGGACTTCTTGGTAAACAAAAGGGGAGTAACTGAACAAACCTGGGGTTTAAAAATAAGACAGTGATGGAGGAAAGAGCTGAGGCTTTGGGGCTAGGATGCCCTGAGTTTTAATTCTAGCTTATTTGATTTTAGGAAGCCACTCTCTTCTTTTGTAGTCTGAGCTTCAGAGTCAGTGAAATGTGGATGGTTAGAGTTTTCTTACTGAATTATTGTGGGATAAACTTTAAAAAGTACTTGTTTAACAAAGGCATATCCTCTCTCATCCAGGAAATTTAGTATACATACTAAAGCTGATGTTAACATTTTTATTATGATAACAAGAGCTAATGTTTATTGGGTACTGTCATCTGTCAGACTCTATTATGACACCTCTTGGTGTACTGTTCAATCCTCTTAACCAAAGTGTGGGGTGGAGGCTGATGGTAATTCCTTAGTCAAGATGAGAAAACTGGGCCCAGAGACAAGAAGCTCCATGTTGCAGAAGTCCTGCTTCAAATTCACACTCTCAATCTCTTCATCACACTGCCTCCTATTATTCTAGGAGATTTCTATACTAAGAATATGTAAAGCGGCACTGTAGACAGTGGTTCAGAGCAATGATGCTGGAGTCGATGCCTGGATTTGAATCACAGCTCCATAACCCCTAACCCTTTGTGCTTTGGACAAGTTACTTCTCTTTCCTGTGTCTCAGTCTCCTCAACTGTTAAGTATGGTTAACAGTACCTACTTCATAGGCTTGATACGAAGACTAGATGATTTAAAATATGTAAAATACTTAAAATAGCACACAATAAGCACTACCAAAATACTATTATGATAATAAAATAATTTCAGGTGTCAAGTCTGAAGATGAATGTCTCAGTACTGGAACTGTGACAACAATCTATTTTTTCTTGCTCCTTTCAATAATTATAAAACTTCCTTTCACTGCTGCATAAGATAATAATTCTGCTAATGTTTTGCAAAATAAAAAATTGCAGTTTCTTTTTAATGCAGTAACCCATTTTAGCCGTGATGTGAACAACACTTAAAGCCATTTTAGGTCAATAGAATCATAGAGTATGAAAAAAAAAAAGAAATAAAAAAGCTTTTATTATTAGGCATACATCAGACCAGAGACTTCATCTGACTTCCAGCCATGTCCCACCAAATGCAGACCGTAACTTTAAAAATTCATGCTGTAGCAATTTTATCAGTTTTATTTTTCAAGGCCAAAAAATCCTCAAGTCCAGCATATGAAAGTTTGAAAGTTCAGAATTCTTGTAGCTGGCACATCTACTTGTTATGCAAAACCTAGTACTTTCATTCCATCTATTTGATAGGAGTAAAATGTTTGCAGTATTTTCTTTATTCTCGAAGCAGAAAATTTATCAGGTTCTCATGCTGAATTTTCCTTTGGCCCACAAATTTTACAGTCTAGATATATACAGTATAGATGCAACAGTATAGAGTTATGATAAAATAACACCTACATGTTCCCTTTGTTTGTAATGATATTAAATAAAAATAAACACAATTGAATCATGCCCTCAAATATTTTAAGAAATAGCTCACTTACATAATTTTAAATAGCACTTTTTTCTCTTGTACTGTTTTGGTTTTATTTTTTAATTCAGGAATTTAATTTAAGAGTGAGGCAAATAACTATCAATTTCAGGACCACATTATAAAAAATACTTGTACTGATGCGTAACACTGAATTTGAGGTAATGCAGAAGTCTCATCAAATGAATCAGCCTTCTCTCTTAATAAAGTACCATTCACCTTCTATATTGATAATATTAGCCTTGAAAAAACAGTTGAAGAAAGCAAGTTCCTGGATATATGAGATAGAGAGAATAAGTAGAAATGGAGAAGCATAGAGAGGAGAGTGAAAACAGTTCAGCATGTCTCTTTTTAAAGTACATCCTCTCTCATTTCTCATTGTTCCAGCAGACACTCTGGGTTGGACCCAGAGGATAGTGTGTCTCTTGGCCCAAGTGTATCTACTCACCTGGCACCCCTGGCATAGCACACACCCAAGTTTCTGTTTCTTTCTCAACAAATGTTAAAATTTTTAAATTTAGCCCAGCCTTGAGAACTTGGAGATACCTTAACTATGTTGGGATTTGCAAGAAGTTGAGAAGGCAATGCAAAGGTTAGAGATGCGGTTGGGTGGGGTTTGAAGGGAATGTAGGACCAGACAATTACAAAATAAGTAGAACCACTGCCCTTCAGATGAGAACCAGGGAGACCGCAAGGGAACATAAGTATAGTGTGGCTTCTTTAACCCAGTCATAGAAGTTCAAGCCTTGTCAGCATTCCTGAAAGTCTCCAAGAATCATCCTAGTGATCCTTAATACCCAAGTAGGAATGACTCTTTGTTCTAGGATGGAGAAATCAGGCAAATCCATTATCATTATCCATCTATTCATCAACCCTACTTTCTTCCCAGCAAAGTCCCCAAGGATTTAGATGGTAAGACACTTTATCTTAAGTATGATCTACCTCATTTAGACCTCAAAATCACCTTGTTTATAGTTATAAGTCAACAGCAGCAATTGGCATTCATGAATTTACAATACTTGGAAATGTACTCGAGATAAATGCTGTGTTACACAATGTTTGGGGAATACAGCAAAGGATATGAAAAATCAACAACAATCAAAGTCATCAAATGCTACAATTGTCTTGCTTCACAGATAAAGATATTCATATGCTATATATTGTCATGCTATTCAGTAATTCCAGATTTCAATTATCAATACTACTTGATATGACTGTAAAGCAATGAAATAATTTTAACCAATATCTAGTACTAATATATTTAAATATATTATCTGTAAAAGTGAGAGCCTTGAAAAGTTTTATTTGTTTAGGTTTAAATTTTTATTTGTTTAACAAGCAATGAAAGAGAGGGAAAGAAGGAGAGCAAGAGAGTAAGAGAGCATTCCCATCCATTGAATCCTTCCCAAATATCCAGAAGGGCTGGGATTGAGTCAATCAAAAGGTAAGAGCTGGGAACTCAATCCAAAGTCTCCTGCCTGGGTGGTGGGAGCCCAATTACTTGAGCCATCACTTCTAACTCACAGGGTCTGCATTACTAGGAAACTGGAGTCAGAAACTAGAGCTGGGTATCAAACTCAGATACTTTGATATGGGATGTGGTCATGTTAATTGCTAGGCCAAATGTCTGCCCTGAGAAGTTTCAAATAAATTGAAATGATGTTATTACTACTCAAAGGACTTTTAAAAAAAGTCTTGCAAACTATCTTTAAATTAATTCATAGACCACATAAGAAAACATGTGTTACTACTTTCCAGTACCAATCAATATAACTTAATCATATAGGGAAAATTGTTGGAGCAAATAAATTTATTACGTGCAACTGGCCAGTACTGGCATCTGTCTATCCTTACTTGCAAATGTCTCAGGCAACTGCAGATAACTGTAGTAATGAGTAAAATAAAAGAAAAAACTTTCAGTGTTACTGCTGCTTTCTATAATATTATTCAGGAAATTTATGTATCTTCTTATGTGATGTTGAATAAAGTCACAATCTAAGGAAAATGGGGACAAGAGCACTTGAAAGACTTGAAGAACTTCAGATCCAGGGGTCATATATTCTTTTGTTTCCATCTTCTCTCTGCCTCCCCTCCACTCTCTAGTTCTCTTAAATAATGTTATCCTTATAACAGGTGCTCAATTAAATAATTCCAATTCACTAGTAGGTAAAAGACTGAAATCTACTTCTATTTTTTTCTTCCACCTAAAATTTTACATTTCTTTCTTTCTTTTTTTTTTTTTTTGACAGGCAGAGTGGACAGTGAGTGAGAGAGAGAGAGACAGAGAGAAAGGTCTTCCTTTTCTGTTGGTTCACCCCACAATGGCCACTGCGGCCGGCGCGCTGCGGCGAGCGTACCCCGCTGATCCGAAGCCAGGAGCCAGGTGCCTTTCCTGGTCTCCCATAAGGGTGCAGGGATCAAGTACTTGGGCCATCCTCCACTACCTTCCCGGGACACAGCAGAGACCTGGACTGGAAGAGGAGCAGCCGGGACAGAATCCGACGCCCCTACTGGGACTAGAACCTGGGGTGCCGGCGCTGCAGGCGGAGGATTAGCCTATTGAGCCGCGGAGCCAGAAAATTTTACATTTCTTGAACAAAGGAACTCTTGCTTCTCCTCTAGACGGCTGGCTCTACCAAAAGTAAACATAAGTTTTAGAATATTTTCATTTTTCTCAACCTGTTACATCACTTTATAGCAGTCAAACCAGGTCTGAAGATTGGGCTACCTTATTTTCAAAAATGTTGCAGAAATCACCATCTTTCATGTCTAAGATCATGCTTTTCACATTTAACTATTTAAGTGGTTCTTTTAAGTCATTTCAGCTTCTTCTTGATTATTCTGGCTGTGCTTCTGTGCTTACCCAGAAGGGAGATAAAGCCCAGGGAAGAGATGACAATTTCTCATGTCTGTTGCCAAGAGCCCTTCACAAGGAACCAGTCTTTTGGCTTTGTTCCTCCTAAGTGGAACTTTATGGCTTCTGTATTAACTGCAAATATCAAATGCTTTGCACCATCATGCATCATTTACTGTTGTTTTGGTCAATGATGGAGCGTATATATGACTAGAGGCCTATAAGTTTATATTGCCCAGTGAAATCATCACCATCCTAATTTGTGTAGGCACACTCTATGATGTTCACACAATGATGAAGTCATCTACAAATGACATATTTTGCAGAAAATATTCCTGTTGTTAAGTGATGCAGGACTGTACCTGATTACTTGGAAAATATCCCTTTTGTTGAATATTTATCTTTAAATATTAGCTTTTTTTCCCAGAATATGATATTTTGTTTATTTTAAATTAATCATTTTACAACTAGAACCTTTTGAGAATATTCTAGAGGATCTCAGATCTTGGATTTTGCTATATTGACATACTTTCCCCCTGTGTTAATGAACATTTAGTGATTTATAGCACACATTTTCAAAGCAGGAGAGAAAAAGGAAAGAAACTAACTAAACGGCTCAGTGGAAATTTTTATTCAAGTTATAAAGTAGGCAGGATTTATCTTTGTTTACAGATGAGCAGCTAAAGACACAGAAGTTAAGTGACTTGTCCAAAACGCCGTAGTCAGTAAGCAGCAGTGAGAGAACTGAAGCCACGTCTGTCTATAGAGTCTGGGTGCTCTAGCTGAGATTCTGAGAGGACTCCTCCCTTGGTTTCAATTTTCAAACACTCCTTTCATTTGAGGGAAATGTTAGGAAAATCTGGTGTGCTCTTTGAATCCAGAAATGAATATTGGTCAGGTTTAGAACACAGGGTCTTAAGAGCTGAAGGTATTGTAGATTCACATAGTTTGTTGGGGATACTATAAAGGAGACAAAGTCAGAAACAACGCAAGCCTGTAAGCGAGGTCATACAAGCCAGGTGTAGACAACCTTCCTATTTCTATTTCAATTTTTCCTTGTCATCCTTTTAATACTACTACTACTTACTAATGTTATTCTATGCTTAGAAAAGAACAAGGGATAGGGCAAGATAAGGGGAGGTGGAATCCAAGCTTTCTGCTAATAACAAATGAGGGCGAGGGGTCTCAGATTTGAAGCTTGGGGTAGAAGAATGGAGATAAAGTCAGGAATATAAATTATTTTCCCTTTCGTCCTCCCAAACATACAACAACACATACACATGTACATACACTCCTTGAACTGCTGCTATGTCTTCATTCACCCTAGAAAATAAACTAAAAGACTGGCTATAGGCCAGAGATGCCTGCTAAAATGTTTAACCATTTGAAGAAACCTATAACTTCTTCTTTGGGAGTAAACCTCAGAACCCTATGATTTACACATTTCTAGAACACTTGTGAGGAAATTGAACATTTTTGCCATGCTGATCTTTACAATGTGATGGTAAAAGTACAAGCAGTGATATTTCTATGCTAACAACAAAGAAAACAGGCATCAGGAGGTACATGATTATCCAACGGTGCAGCAGGTACTATTCCAGGTTCTTTGACTTTGATTTTATTTTACTTCTTTATATTTCTTGTTGCTGGAAATCTCTAGTCTTTTAAAAAATTCCTAAAATTTAGTTAATAGAAACTTTACACACAATGAAAAGTACAATTTAAAGTTTGTAGTTCAACAGTTTGACAAATACATAGTGTTACCAACACCCCTAATCAAGATATAGAACAATGTCATCTTTAATTTTTGATAGCATAAAATCTAGATTCACTGGACAAGTTTGTAAAAGAGGAAAGCAAGCCATGGGCAGGGAAATAAAACTTCAAAGTAGGCCACTTGATGTATGAGAGGGTTTTCCAAAAGTTCATGTAGGGTATGAAAAAAGGTTTCAGGGACTGGCGCTCTGGTGTAGTGGGTAAAGCCTCCACTTGAGGCTACGCCTGCAAGAACAGTAGAAGATGGTCCAAGTGCCTGGACCCCTACACGCATGTGGGAGACCCAGAAGAAGCTCCTGACTCATGGCTTTGGATAGGCTCAGCTCTGGCTGTTGTGGCCATTTAGGAAGTGGACCAGCAGGTGGAAGACCTTTCTGTCTATAACTCTACCTCTAAAATACATTAATACATAAATGAACAAATAAATCTTTAAAACAGAAAAAAAACTACTCAGTGATTTCAAAATTTTTTTCACTAAATTAAAATTTTAATTTCATTTCATAAATTTTTTTGAAATTAATTAAAGAAGCATCCAAGAATGATACATCTTTTGTGAGCACTTAGACATAATTATAATACAACTCTTTGAGAACAGAGGTCCTACATGGGAAGTTAGTGCACAGTGACTTGTTAATTTAACAATTAATATTCTTACGTATGATGTCAGTGATCACCCAAGGCTCTTGCTATGAGCTTCTTAGGCTATGGAAGCCTACTGAATCAACAAACTCTGTCAGTATTTAGTTAAGGCCAAAAGCAAAGTGGAAGTTCTCTCCTCCCTTCAGAGAAAAGTACCTTCTTTGATGGTTGCCCAGCAGACATGAGTTAGCACAGCTGTTACATATGTCCAAAATGGCACCTGTTCTCTAAAGGCTTGTTACAGGATGCCATTGCAGGGTGACTGGGGAGAGAGAAACGTGCCCCCCTCCCTTTCTCCTCTAGTTTGGCAGGTACACCATCACCCACAGGGCTCCAAGTCAGATTCCCTCCAGGCTTTTCCTGTAGTTTTATCACTAGTGGCTTGGGCTGCTGCAGACTGGTCTCACCTCACTCTCCAAAGCTGGTGCAGAGGCTCTTGGCCTTTGGGTCCTGAGTTGTGCATGTCCACACCCTCCACGTAGGTCCACTGTGTCCTCTAATTTGCATGCAGTTTCTTCGTGTACCTCTAATGTGTGTGGAGTTTCCTCTGCCATTTTCTCCCTAACTCTTCCCTGAGACTGCATTCTCTCCACTCTTTTAAAACCATCTTCTCCTGGACTACAGTGGTAAGCTCCTCATTTCCCCTAATTTTTTTGAAGTCCTCTTGTACTTATGCAAGATTGTTTACTAGCAGGGAAGAAGGAAAAAGCTAGTGTTGATTTTTCTATGCTAGCTTTTCATTTGATTTCATTTGTGGTGGTGAGCTTTTTTACTTTGCTTTAGACTTTTTTAGATAAGACTCCTAGCATCACATAAATATTAAACAAAAGATTTCTGATTTTTTCCTTACTTTTTTTTTGGCTCTTGTTTTTCTTATAGTATTTATCACATTACAAAATTCTCAGTTGCATTTGGCTAATCAGTCTTACTCATACTGAAAGCAGACTGTAATCCAACCTTAAATTTCCCACAGTGTAGCTCAGTGTTTTCTATTCAGATGGTTCTCAACTATAATGTTATAATTATACCACTTTCTCAGCAGCATCACCCACATACTGTAATCATTGTCAAAGCTCAGGCATTGTTTATAGTGTACTAAAGCGGATGGAATTGTTTCATTTTAAATGATTCATTTATACCCCCTCTGTTGGTAACAGAAATACATGGTAATGGGAGAGTCATTAATGTGTTTCTCTGAACAATTTCAGATACTAAGAAGCCAAAAAAGAATACAAAACCTCAAAATTCCAATATGAAAAAGTAAGCAAAACTGATTCCCAGTCTGGTACCACAATGACACCTCATTTAAAAATTGAGGCTGTGCAAGCGACTGGAGTCCAACATTATGGTGAGCACTGTAGAGTGCCAGGATGCCCTCACTTGGTCTGTCTTCCTGCAGGACCTCACCAAGCCCCCCCAGGCACCTTGAAGGACTAATATCGTGGTGATATTTTCTATCTAGGTTCAGAGCCTATAGGATTACCACTCATTAAAGCACAGAGAACGCCTATTCTGTACAGCATTCATTTCTCTGAGACTTTTAAAATTTGTACCCACTATGGGCCAGGCACCTTTCTAGGTGCCAATTATACAGCAAGGAACAAAGCAGAAAGTTCTGTTCTCATGGAACTTAACACTTTTGTGTATTTACCTGGGCAAATAAAACTTTAGCTTTTATTATGGGTGATGCAGTCTCACCCATAATAGCTTGCATGCTGAAACCCACAATTTTCTTGGTATGTGGGTGTGGACCCCACATGAAAAACAAGAATAGAGAAGGACTGCAACATGCTGGAGTTACATTTGCTGTGCTCATTGGTACTCGGCTATGAGACCACCTGTCAGGCCTCTGACACTTCATTTCCAGCACACTTCTTTGCTTTCCCAAAGCTGGTCTAAAATGCTTAATATAACCTCAGTATTCTTTGATTTGCCCTACTCCATGGAACCTTAGGTGAAGGAGGAACAAAAGATAACATTGTTGGAAACCATGAAGTACAATTTGGTGGGAGGTAAGCCATGTCTAGGCACATGTCTCTTGGTTGTATTTTAGGAATTATTTTTTAATGTATGGTTTTCTTTTTCTTGTCAGTTTATTGGCCAAGGTATGAACAAATATCAACAAGTGGATGCTTTTGGTGCAAATGATTACTCTCTCTGGTTCTGATACAACCAAAAACTGAGTGTAGGGCACTAGGAATCAGCAACACAAAGAGAACTAGATAGTCTTTAAAACAAAATTCTGTCTTTTTGGGTTATCATTTGGATTTTATCTTATTTATGTGAGCTTGGGTGACTATGCCACCTGTAGTGATCTCAGCCTTTAGGTTCCTGACATGGGACTCAGGGTAAGGGTGAGTCGGGGAGAAAGTAGGCAGAGTGGCATGGACATGGGCAGGGTGGCCATATTTCAAATGTTCTCTCAGGCCTATAAATGCAAGCTTTAACGTTATAGCTTCAAGAGCAAGAAGTTAGAAGGCAGAAACAAACAAAAGCCTACATTTAAAAAACTGCAACAGCTGGGCTGATTTTTCTCTTCCCTTTCCTTCTCTTGTTGTCTTTTCTTCCTCTTTTCCTGTCCTCTGCCCTCCCCACATGCCGGGACCCACTTACTGTGTGACTAAAGCAGAAGCCTATTGATTTTCTTTCCTTTATTTTCTTTTTGTTTGTTCAGGAGAAATGACAGGCTAATCCAAAGGGGCAAAATATAAATGTTCCTCAATCATAAAGTCATGAAATCTCTATTGGGACACAATGGTGTCTGCTATTGGTTTCAATTCTAAAATATTGTTCATATCAACAAAGCCAGGGTGCAACCTAAGACTAGCATTGGATAACAGTAACAATGAAATCTTCAGCATGAGTTCAAGGGTAACCTACAGTCATAGCTATAAGTTCCAGGTGAGTCCATTGTTTTTCTTTGCCATTTGAAAACAAGTATTCCATTCAACAGCAATTCTTCAGGACTTTGTGCTATAGCACAGCTCATTTAATATTTAGTTATCTGAAGCTCAAACATTTTCCAAGTTTCCCACAGTACTTTCCTAAATTAATGTGTTCAGACAAGGCCTTTACCACTTTTCTGAGGTAGAACTCTGGTCACTAGCAAGGCTAATTTTATGAAAATGTGCTGGGGTTGAGACTTATCTATTATTGAGGGATTATTCTTTTTTTGTGGAGTTTTCAAATAAAAAATAGACAGTATAATGAGCTACTATATGTTGATGGCCTCGCTTTAACACCTACCTACATTTTGCCAATCATGTTTTGTGAACTTTCTCTATTTTTTTTTTTACATCATATTCATTTACTCCTAACTATTTAGGTATGTACATCTAAAAGATAATAACCTTATGGTTTTCAAAATAATATCAGTATCATACTTAACAAATTAGTAATGATTTCTGAATACCATCTCATATTTGGTTTGTGTTAAAATTTCCAAAATATTCCACAAAATATCTTTTGATGGTGCATTTGTTTTAATAAAGATGCAAAGTCCACACAGTGTTTCCTAAGTTTAAATCCATAATGCCTACTCTCTCTCTTCATTGTATTACATCATGTTTTGTTGTTGTCCAGGAACCCAGATAACTTCCTTTAGCATATCATGTTCTTAAAATGTTCCTCTATCCCTGTTTCCTATAAACTGGCAATTGAACCTACAGGCTTAAGTTGATTCACTTCAGTACTGATGGAAAGAATCTACTGTAGTGGTACTTGAACTTCTCTATCATGATCTCATGCGATAAGACTGAATTGAGTTCCAGATTTGTCAGGTAACTCATCTAGAAGAGAGGAATACCTACATATTTTATCATTCATTGACCATCTTGTCTAAATGCATTATGTCATTTGGGGTTGTAACATGATGATTCTTCTAATCCTACCATTTCTTTTGCATTTATTAACTAGAACACATGTATTTTTTTTAAAGCCAACATTTTACCACCAGCTATTCAATTACTGGGAATGGCAATTCATGCAAAAAATTAAGATAATTGCTTATTTCCCTTTATGTATCAGTTTTTAGAATAATGAGTTGATTCTCAGATTGTGGGAGTGGAACTGTGGAAATGGAAACGATGAATTCATTCCTGCTTTTAGCTACTCCAGGCTGTTTTCAAGGAAACATTTTGCATTATCATGGCCATCTTTCCCATTTTTTTCCCCTATTTTCTTCACTCTATCACACTAATATTTAGCAGACTTCCTCTACAGAAATGGCTGAAGGCAAGATTGGACACTAGATAACATCTGAAAATACACGCACATATGCAAGTCTTCTAGGGAAATGACTTTTGCTATAATGGTGGTTATGCCCATACTCAGGAAAGGATCAGTATAGGCATTCACACTCTAAATGTATGGACACTGGTGCTATGCCTACACCACACCACTAACCATACTTGTAGTAAGTGTCACATTCACTAGCTCCTTTGAACACTACTATCCACTGAGGTAGTAATAGGTAATCCTTTGAAAAGAAGTTCCTTGGTCACCTATATCTAGGAAGAATTGTGGTTCTTTCTTTCTCTTGAATACTAAGAATGCACACAAACAGACTAGAGCCACTGAGAGGTTCTACAACAAACATGTTTAGCTTTGCATTTCCTATGCACTGGAGAATGGTGGGCTAAATGTGTTCAGGGCATAATTCTCAGGAGTATGTGCAGGATAATTTGTGGATGGGATTTCCTCTGTTTCTGTCTTCCCTCCCTCTGAATATATATTATGCGGCACGTATTGCTGCCCTGGTGGGAAACTATATCCACCAAAGGTATGTTCACACCCTAAAGCTTGGTAGTTGTGAATCTGTCTTTGGTTGGAACAAGGGTCTTTTCAGGTATAATTAAGGTAAGATCTTACAATGAGATCATCCTGGATTAAGATAGACTCTAGCCTGAACAACAGCTATTCTTCTACGAGACAGAAAATGAGAACACACACAGGGAGATGGACAAGTAAAGACACAGCAAACCCCAACCACCCAAGATGATTGGTAGTCATCAGAACCCAGGAGAGAGGCATGGGGCAGACTCTTCCTCCTACTCTTCAGCAGGAACCAATGCTAGTAGTGACACTAGATCTGGACTTCTCACCTCCAGAACTGAGAGAGAATAATTAATAAATCTTTGTTGTTCAACCACCACATTTGGGGTCATTCATTGGTTTATTAGGAAGCAAGTACAATATATTTAAGCTCCATTAATGGAGATGGAATGTACAACTAGGATAGAGCCATGGCATTAGTACTTACTGAAATTATACACAGATGATTCTGATAAAAATACTCACCAAGAACCACTACTTTGAGATCTGGGGGTTCACGGTTGGCTGCCTGTCTATTTTGACAAACCAGTAGGATTTTAAGCTCTTGCTGTTACTCTGGACTCAACAACAGAAACCACTGACCTTTATCTCTAGGTCACTTTTGCTTCTGAGCAAGCAGTCCCAAAGAAAATATTTTGGGTCATTCCCTTGAGAGATTCAAAGAAACTGGTGATTAAAGGTAGTGATGATGGCCAAGACCATGCAAGTAGAAGGAGGTAATTATGGGATCAAAGAGGAGAAGCAAAGAAAAAAAATCAGCATTTGTCAAATTAATCATACAGATCTTCCTGGAAGGTAATTTTCATTTTGCCATCTGAATAATACAAAGCTTCCTTTGTTTTGGTAATGTAGGAAATCCTGGTTTTCTATGATTTTCCTTTTTCTAATTCATGGTTAATTCCTCTGGACTCAGTTCTCTTCTTTCCTTTGGTTGCTTGAGAAAGCTGCTTCCTTCATTCCCAGATTCTACTCACCCAAAAAGAGCACCATTTCTTTTCCCAGTTGTTCTCTTTTTAGTTTGGCTCGCCTCCCAGGGTGTCTTCTGATGTACTTCTTTTGGTTTCTCTGGTTGAAGGCAGAGATCTCTCTCCAGTCCTGTCAGTAACTAATGACTGATAAACAAGGCACCTGCTCTTAAAAATGCCCCAGAAAGCAGAGGTCTGCAGGGCAGGAAGGAGTGGGTGGGTTTTACTCTGGTTTTTGCTTTTGACAGCTTCTCATATTGAGGCTGACTATACCCTAGATTATTCATTCATGTTTAAGCAAGATTACTGAATCAAAAACTACAATTTTGGGACAGTAACAAAGACAAATTTTACTCAATTCATTTTTTCCTCCAGTTGGCCTTTCAATCAGGAAAGGAAGGGTATGTGGACCATAAGGGTAATGACAATAAGGGTGAATGAAATGGTATAGAAAATATTCCTTCCCCACAAGGAACCCAGAGCTCCTGCTCTAAGTCTCCAGCTAGCCTCAGCTCACCTGCAGCATAAGCCAGCAGGCAGCCATCGGTGAGCGTGGGCACCTAGCCACTGAGCATCTCCTTATAGCTAAACTTGTAAAGCAAAAACGTTAAGCTAGAGACTCTGTGGGATTATCAATATACACATGCAAACAAATCTCACTAACATTATGTGATTATTGACAATGCCTCATCCAGGCAGTATACGTTCTAAAAGCTGAGAATGGAGCTCTGGACTGTTGTATAGTAAAGGATGAAATTGCCATTTGGAAAAGTAGAAAAAAAAATTTAAATAGCATAGCTTCTGACTATCTGTATGCCCTCATCTCTTTTATACTTGGGGACAGTGTTTATCTAGGGAAGGAGGAAGGGCAGGAAAGAACATTCTGTCAGTGCCTCCCGTGTGATAAGCACTTCTCCCTAATCTTGCTTATGGGCAGCCCTGAGCGATGACTTGGATGGGATTAAGCCAGCCTCCAGGCCACCCCTTTGTTTGGGTGCCTGTCTTTGCTGGCTTGGTGCCCAGGCCTCATGCCCTGGCTATCTGCAGCTTGGCAGCCTCACAGGCCTCCTGTTTGGAGGCTCCCTGCTTCTCCACTTGTAAAGGGACAACCTAACCTATCAGGCATATTGAGGTGTCAACAGGAAAACATGAAGGCAGGGCTTTTCAAATGGAAACTTTTGTGCTACAAAACTTTTGCATTTTTTTGTAGAAATAAATCGTATTTGAAAGACATCCCAAACACTAAAGTGGATTTTCCTAAACTGGGTTATATAGCCAGTTTCTGGATTCTCTCAGAGTTTTAAAAAATTTCATACACACACACACACACACACACAAACATACATTTGAAAGGAAGCTAGGGCTGGGCCAAGCTGAAGCCAAGAACCTGGAACTCAATCTGAGTCTCCCATATGGGTGGCAGGCAACCAAGTCCTTGAGTTTCTAAGGTGTGCAGCAGCAGGAAGCTGGAATTAGATGTGGAACTGGGGCACAAGCCAAGGCATTTCAATGTGGGGTGAGACTATCCCAAGTGGTTTCTTTTTTATTTATGATTTATTTATTTGAAAGTCAGAGTTGAGAGAGAGAGAGAGAGAAAGAGAGAGAGAGAGAAAGAGTGTTTTCCATTCACTGGTTGATTCTCCAAATGACTACAACAGGGCTGGCCAAAGCCAGGAGCCTAGAACTCCATCTGGGTCTCCCACATGGGTAGCAGGGGCCCCAGGACTTAGGGCCATCTTACACTATTTTCCTAGGCACATGAGTAGGGAACTGGACTGGAAGTAGAGCAGCCAGGACTTAAACTGATGCCCACACGGGGTGCTAACATTGCAGGCAGTGGCTTAGCCCTCCTTGCCACAATGCAGGCCCCCTAAGTAGTGTTTTAACCACTGCTCCAAATGCCAGCTCTTTTGAGGGTTTTATTTTCTTGAAATATATAACACTTAAATATGAGATATACTATACTAGATGCAGGGTGTTTCCTTCCATAAAATAAAACTGAACTTAGATAGAAGATAAACTGGTGAGTGGAGGTAAAGAGTAGGTAGGGTGCTTCTAGTCACCCAGGCAGCTACTGCTGTTTCAGATGCAGTAGTAGTAATGTTGTAGGCAGGGTATAGAATAAAATTGATCAGGTTTGTGAGCTGGAAGGCCATGCCGTCACCACACCCCTGTGTGACCTCATGCCCCTACCTGCCCACACCTGAGTGCCCACTGGCCAATCAGGCTAATTAACCACTCCTCTTTGGAAGTGGATTAAAAGCCTGGGACACAGTGGGCTCTCTCTCTTTTGGCTTTTTCGCCTTTTGCCAGTGTGGACCTGTGCTGGCTTGTACCTTGGGCTATCCACCCCGTGCTTCCTGGCCTAGATGCTCCTCCACGTGGCTGACTTCTGGTGATTGGTATGAATCTAGATTTCCCTCTCTCCTTTTATATAGGGCCCTCACTCTCCTATGCATTTCTCTCACTGAATAAAAGCTTGAAACATATCATGCTGCCTTGTTCATTTATGCCGGTACTCAGAATTCTTCTCTGAATGTTAGGCAAGAACCCACACAGGCTTATTAATACTGGGAATTTATTAATAAGCACACAGTGATATTGTATGGCACCCCATAGTCCGATATCATATGACACCCCAGATGGGATTTTTGGGGGATTTTTAGGGGGCCATATTCTGATATCATATTTTAGGGTCATATTCTGATATCTGTAATAATAGTACAGGTTGAAAATCTCTAACCTGGAAATTCAAACCAAAACTTTTTAAGCGCTGATGTGATGCTCAGGAAGTTTCAGGTTCTAGGGCATTTACAAGTTTCTCAAATTTTTCTGCTAGGAATAATCAGTTGGTAAAGTGCATGCAAATACTACAAAACTCAAAAAACTATGAAACCTGAAAACACTTCTAGTTCCACTTCTGTTGACAAGGGCTACTCAGCATGGTAGAAATAATAAAAACCTGCCCTTTACTCCATATGTGCTTGGTGCATGAAACTTTCCTATGTCCCCACCTGCTATTCACAGTGCCCTTATAGATAGATGTTGACACTTCCACTCATAGATGGGCAAATTGAAGCACATGCCTATTAGCATGCTGAGTGCATATATAGGACACAACTCATGGTCCCCATGTCCCCAAACCCCTAGGTCCTCATCACAGTCTGTGGGGCCCACTGAAACCAATTACAGAGCTTGCTACAATCACTACTGTCGGATAAAAACAGAGACCTGAAAGACTTCCATAGGATCTTCTTGTTTACTTTTCCCCAACAGAAAGAAAAATGGCAGAAGAGGAAATACATTTGTTGTTCTCAGATTTGAGAAAACAGCAAGGCTGTTTTTCTGTTAGTCTTAGTGTTGGGGGGGGGGAAATGCCAAATTCAAAAACCAGGAAATGTAGGCAAACTCCTCTCCTTCCACTTCCTTTCTCCATTTGCTCAGAAAAATCCTAGAAGTCAGAATAATAGTCTCTTGACAAATAGGATCGGGCTTCCATTGTGTACAAGGCACTGGCTAAATCATGAGGAGCAAAGCATTTTAGATTGAGAACAAAGTCCAAATCCTCCGAGTTCTTGAATCTAGAAAGGAATATGCTGTGTGTGAACCAGCCACTGTGGTTCACCGCCAAAGGTGCATAATTTCCAAAGTGTTTGGAATTCACAGAAAGAAGAATCTCCATCCTCTGAGGACTTGTGTAAGTGTCGCCTGGCAGGGCTTCATGGTGGCAGGTGCAGAGCCACATGTGCACATTCACACAGCACAGATGGCCTTGCTACAAATATTTGCCTTCATAATAATTCAAATTTGGGGTCTTAAAATTGTATTTGTTAAAAAGCATTAGGAGAGAAGAAAGATTACCTAAAGGCTGTTTCTCCATAATGCATGAAAAATCAAAAGCTAATTTACCAGAGCGAAGACAGAAATGACAATTGGGAATACTTCAAGGAGTCATTAATGGGTCTCTGGAAATATATCAATAGTGATGCTGTGAGGTTTCAGGTTTATGAGTCTTTCATTGTACAGTTTGCAAAAAGGAGAGCTATTTGTCTTTATTCTTAACCATAAATTCAGTGGTAGCAGCCAGTTTATAATCTATGAACCCCAGAGTCAGGTTTGCTCTCAAGCTGGAGCTATGTGTTATACTGACTCTTTATGAGATAAATATGACACATCTCAGTCAGTGGACAATAATTTCCCTCTATATCGATAACCAAATATTTATAGATACTCAGTTTTCACTCTCTAGAGTATCTTAGGTAATAATAAATGTAGTTGTCCACACTGATTAGCAGTTACAGTTAATCCCTCACTTAACAATCCAGTTCATTTCTAAAGGGTTGAATAGTAAGTAAACTTGTAAAGTGAATCTTGTATGTTCTCTAATGTCAGTTACTAAGTTGAAAATGATTTTCTATAAGAGACTAAAAGATAGCAATCAGTACTTGTTGACTTGCTCCATAAAGTATCATATTACATAAATACTCACTTTTTATGTTTAGAATAGGGGTTGGAACTCTTTCTATGAAAAGCCCTGATACTAAATATTGTATGCTTGTAGACCTACAATCTGTGTTTCCACCATTCATTTCTGTCATTGTACCCCTAAAGCAGCCACATACAAATAGGCAATGCTATATTACAATAAAAATTTATTTACAAAATATGCATCTGGTCTGAGGGCCAGTTTGCCAACCTCTAGTTTAAATAATTTTGATGCCAGGAAAAAAATGACAGAAGTTACTTATTTTGCACCGCATATTATGAATTATATGCAAATAAATTTCCTATAAATCATACATTCTTATAAGCTCTTCGAAAGTTGTATTTTGTAATTGGTTAAGTTCTTTATTTAGTAAATAATAGTTCTGAATTATTTTTAGTTTTAAGTATATATTATTTCATATTGCACATATTTACCAAGACGTATAATATTAGTTGAGTTACTATGTAACACTATCTGTTTGAGCTATTTGTTAAACCCACAAATCTTTTTCTGTAAATGTCATGTATGGTGTGTCTTCTCTGCATTCAGATTAATTTGTATTAAAATCAGGGCAAACTGATGTAATAAATGCAAGATTTTTCTTCAGTGCATGACTGTACATTATCTGAAAAGCTGCTCGTCACAAGAAGGAGCAGAGTGGACAAAGAGCCTTTCCGGAGTGGCTGATTCAGACATCCTCTCCTGGTGGGAGGCTCCTATATGCAAAGGCTGACCTGAGGTCAGTGACTGCAGAGTTGGTTTTGAAGCTGTGGGACTAAGCAGAAAACCAGTGGGTTGTAGGCTAGGGTAGAAGATTTCAAAGGCAACCAACTCTGCGATGCTTTAACTTTCTAGAGTCACAAAAAAGTATTCACCACCCACTAGGGTCACCCAGGGTGAAAGAATGTTTGTCTTGGATTTCATCCTTGAAAAATGTGTGTGATTCTTTGGCAGAGAAACCTTACTAAGAATGGATATGTAGGGAATACACAGCATACTAGAATTTTTAGGGAGATGCTTAATTATCCTTCTCAGACTTTTAAAAAAATTTACCCACTACTAAGATCAAGGTTTTAGATGCCTATGCCCATAAACAGATTTCTAACTATTTTCTTATTGCTCAGTTTCCAAAAGAAATAGAAGATCTTAATATATGTTCACCAGTAGAAAGGACTTCCATTCCAGAGATTTCACCCATAGTGGCCTAAGCACACGAACAGAAAGAGAGAGGAATAGGTCTCTTGGAAATTAAATGGTAACTACATGCCTAGTGCTGATTCTGGCTCAGCAAATTATTGGGGTTTGAAGGAGAATAAAGAAATAGTTAAGACCTAACATTTACTTTACAAAGAATCCTTACCTTCCAACAATTGCATGTAAAAACAAGGTATTGTATAATAAAGCACTAAATGTATAAAACCTATGGTGGTCGTATCTGAGTATTTCAGGCTGGAAAAATGTCACTACCGAGTCTGTATTTTGAGATAAATGAACATTGCCATTTCAATTACCACTATCTATACATTATCCACCCTTGGCTTTGCTTGCAAAGCACTGCACTTACAATATCTTCTTTACTCTCTTGTTGGTTTGTTAAGAGACTCAGGTAAGCGGTCTTGTTTGTACTTCCACTTATCTTTGTATAAAGTGCATAATTTTATCTGCTTTCCTCTGATTTCAGAAGAAGCAAGGAATGGAGATAAATAATATCCCTCAGATGCTTGGCATTATCTGGAGATTAGTGCTCTATGTGAGTCATTAAAGATTCACCACTAGCTTGGGTACAAGAGACAGCCAATATAAACACTATTCCTTTAAAAGAGATCACAAGAATCTGTGTTTACTTACTGAATCATTTACTGAATTGTTTATAAACAGCCTGTCAAGAATCCAATGTCAGCGTCAGTGTCAGCCCAATGCCAGTGCTCTCTCTTATGTATGTCTGAAGCTCAAATTCTTTGTGACAAATAAATGCTACACATTCACTCTAAGATGCCATTCCTTCAAGGACACTCTTATGATGTGCTTTTGCTGGCAGTATTGTCAGCTAATGTGCACTTAAGGTTGGAAACATCTGATGAAAAAGGAGGTTGAAAACTGAGAGGGTCATTCAGATCTTTTAGGCATAGTGATAGGTCACAGGCAGGAGTTGGGTTACTTAGTATTCCCTTGGCAGCTAAAGTGCCAACAAGATATGTCAGTTACACCATCAGATGTCCTACATTGTAGGACATTGTCCTACAATATCCTACTTACATGACCTGAAGTTACGTCCCTTGGAAGGGTTTAGGGAAAGATTGTAAGCATTTATACTCAGTAATGGACAAAAGACATTTCTATCCTGTAAATCTTTATTTCTCTCCTTTAATAAATAATTGCTGAAAGGCATGGAGGAAGCACTGTGGTACATATGAAGGTTCTATTCTCCTGAATAGATTAATGCCATTATTATGGAAGTGGGTTCTTGATAAAAGGATGAGTTTAGCTCCTTGCACGCTTCATCTTCCCCCATGGTGATGTGGGATAAGTAGGTAGGAAGTTAAAGTTTAGGTGAGCTGGAACTATTGTATTCCTGCAAAATGTTGTTGTCTCTTTAACTGTTAGTTGATACACTCACCTTCCCAGGATGTACCTGTTACATCCAGGACCAGTGCACATACCAAGACCACACACTATTTGCATATCCAATTGTGGTATCACCCCCTTCCTTTCCAAAAAGAGGTGGAATGGGATGAAAGCTCTCTTTCTGCCATAGACCTCAGAGGTACTACTCCCATTTTCTCTCTTTCCACCCAGGACACTCTCAGAGGTACCGTTCTCATGTGTACACTTCTACTATGGAGCTTGCATGGACTTCTCTTAACATCTGGGAGATCTTCTTAATTACAGGCACCATTTTTTGTTTTTCATTCTCTCTAATTTAAGGGCAATTCTTTGGCTCACTCATGTTGGATATTTCTCAGTGTGAGGTGGCCACACTTGTACATTTATTCCCTCACTGCCAAATAAACTCTTCCTATTTGCTCATGATACCAGTCTCCACTTAGTATTTGTATCTCTGCAGGAGGAAAGATCCTGGATCAAGATTTACAACATTCATTCCCACATCAGTGGGATGACATAGCAAAGAGTACTTTATTAAATAGTACTTAAGATATTGGGAAGAACTCAGCTTCTTTTTCCTTTGCAATTTTTTGTGCATGTGCAAAATTCAGCAATTCATTTAAGTCAACATATGCCAGGTACTCTGGGATACACAGATCTATAAAATAGAGTCTCTAACATTAAGGATATTACAGTTTAAGAGAATATCTACATTAGGTTGAACCATGTTGATTCTATGATCCAAAATACAGTTGACTATGGGAAGTTTCATAGTTAAATCTAATATTCACTGACCTAAAATAAAATAAGAGTCACAAGAGAATAAATACTGTGCAAGCTTACAATGGGGTCATATGCTATTCTAATTAAATATAATAACATTAACATGTCTCAGAACATTCTTAGGGGGGATGTAGTATTAGCATCTCTACCTTGAGATTACGAAAAATTGGCACAGAAAAGTTATGAAATTTAAGTAAGCTCATGAAGGAGGTCAGTAGTAGAACTGAGACAAAATTTAAAGTTGTCTACTCCAGAGGCTGAGGTTATAACTGTTATGCTATAGCATCTCTTCTTGAGAGTAAGGAAGAAAGGCCTACAGAGATTCTAACACAGAAGAATTTGTCCTTTTGGGGAAATTGTGAAAAGCTTTGTGGTTAAAGTTGTGCTTGAAACATGCCATAAAAGACTGCCTCAGATTGGGAGGGAAAAAGGTAGGGATTTCTGGTGAAGGGGTAAGCAGGAACAGACATAATGAATATATAATAGATATACCCTTGTGAAGGAGACATATATATGGTGGTGTGTAAGGCACTGGAAGATACACCAGAGTAGGACAGCAGATCTACGTTGCAGAATTTCCTGAATTCCTGGGAGATGAGTTTGTTTTTTAGAAAACAGTGGGAAAATATTGGAAATGACTGTCTTGCTGGATCAGAAGTAGGTAGAAGAATCACTCTGGAATCAGGGAGTACGATGGCTTGGGATAGGAAAAAAGTAGGAGGTAGTACTTAAAATCAGGAAGATAAGGGCAGGTAATATTGTATAAGGACCTGAATAAATGAAATGAAGTTTACTATATTAAATTTTTTGACTCAAAAACATTTTCATGGAGAAGTGAAAGTAACTTACAATTCTGAAGAAAATTGTTATTGTACTTCTAAAAATGTAAGGAATTCATATTCTGTGCCCAAATAGTATGATAATATGTTGGAATCCTTGCAAAATTTAACTCTGACCTCAGTCATTAATGTTTATGTTTAGAATGCCTGGTTTCATAAATCCTGAGGCTGGCTTATGCTCCAAAGGGCAATTAATGAAACTTCAACATTTTGTTCCAATTGAATATAGATTTTATTTTGAGGTAGAAATGCCATTGATCACAAAATTTACACTTGTACAGTAATATGTTAAAAGTTCAGTAGAAAAGGAATGACTTTAAAATAAGAGGGAATATCCTCTTCAGAAAGATGTGTAGTTATCTTAAAGTTTCTCTCTGTATGTTTAATAAATTTCTATATTTAGTCCAAATCTTCATCAAACAGATAAATAAATCATTGGAAATATACAAAGAATTTAAAACGACACTCTCTCAGAGCCATCTTGCAGATTTGGAAATACTGAATATTTTTTTGCTTTTCACTAGAAGAATTCTAACCACTTGGAGCGTCCTTATCACTCCAAGAGAGGAAGGCAAATTTGTAGCATTGCTTCTTTACAATGAGATAGAGTTGTCTGCATATGCATGTAAACTGTAAACTTCTAATCTTTTTTTTTTTTGAAGATTTATTTATTTGTTTGAAAGGCAGAGTTACAGAGAGGAGAGACAGAGAAGACAGAGAGAAGGAGAAGTCTTCCATCCGTTAGTTCACTCCCCAGTTGGCTGCAATGGCCGGAGCTGCACCGATCCGAAACCAGGAGCCAGGAGCTGCTTCTGGGCCTCCCATGCGGGTCCATGGGCTCAAGGACTTGGGCCACCTTCTACTGCCTTCCCAGGCCATAGCAGAGAGCTGGGTCAGAAATAGAGCAGCCAGGACTTGAACCGGCAGCTTTACCTGCTATGCCACAGCACTGGCCCCTACTAATATTAAGTGTGTGTTTGCTCAGGGATACTCTGGGCTGGCCTTCACACAATGGAGTATGCCTCTACCCAAGTGCATGAACTGACAGGTCTACATGGGGCTACTTACCAGAAATAACCCTTTCTTCTCAGAAAATATTTCTTAAGAAGCTACTTTGTACAAGGTATGTTAGCATGCACTCATTAGCACAAAAACATCTGTTCACATGGATTACACCCATTTTCCAGCAGAAAGAAAAACCCTGAAGATTTGTAGAATGGGACAGATTTGAGAGTGGCCTTCTGACTTAGCAGTTAAGGTGCCTGAGTCCCACACGGGAGTACCTGCTGTGATTCCCTGCTCTGGCTTCCTGCTAAGGCAGACTCTGGAGGGGCGGAGTGATGATGGCTCAAATAATTGGGTTCCTGCCACCTTTGTAGGAGACTAGGATTATGTTCCTGGCTACTGGCTTGCCCTTCCCTGACTGTTGTGGACATTTGGGAAGTGAAACAGTGGATAGGAATACTCATCTGTCTCTGGACCTCTCAAATTAATAAATAAAAATTTAAAAGGAACATCTAAAAAAGAAAGAAAATGGGACAGATTTTTGATAAGCAACAGAAGAAGAGATTATAGCAAGGGGGTGATTCTTTCAGTTGTGTATAGCATGGGTTAATCTTAGCTAATATGGTTTTACTACAATGCTTCTCTCCAGAACTAATGATACTTTATTACGTAGAAGAAAATTTATTAAGTAGAAGAAAATTCTGAGGTCATGCATCTGGATGTTGTCTCAGGACAGAATGTATCAGCCTGTTAGTGTTGTTCATTGTGACTGGACTTATGACTCATGAACAATTTTGGTTTACCTTGGAGGCTGGAGGTGTGACAGCTATGGCTAGCAACATAGCTAGACTGAATCTATATGACCAACTTACTATCAGAGACCTCACAATGGGCAGCTTCTTAGATTACCTGGTACCAATGTGGTTGGCAGGCTGATGGGCTGCAGTGCCATTTCTGGAGAGAGTGTTTTGTGTGATCACAGTGGGAGGACAGTAAACCCTGTCCTTGAGATATCAACCCCCTGGTCAACACGTACGAACCTTGTGCTATATCCTTTGTCTGTACTGAAGCTTTCCTATTACTAGAAACCACTTCATATTCCTATAAGTCTTTTCAACAATGGAACACTTAGGAAAATAATGTGTAATTAACACAGGTAGGGAGATCTGATCCTCTATGCATGGCCTCAGGCAGCCAGGAGGCTCTGTGATAACAAAGGGTGCTGGTGGAAATTGCTAAGTATGAAGAAGAGTGGATAATGAGAAAGCTATTAATAACTCTTCCATTTACTCCATTTATTTGCAATATATTTATTACTTACAATATTCGTTTTAGGTACTGAAAATTACACACACCTCTGAATAAAACACATCTCTTCCTAATCCAGATCGAGAGAGAAGAGATATATGCAAATAAATGGAGTCCACAGAACATTTACTATATTTGCTAAGAATGATGTTATGGGCTGAATTTTATTGTATCCAAAATTCATATGTTGAAATTCTAAACACCAGCACCTTAGAATGTGACTATTTAGAGAGAGTCTTTAAATAGGTCATTAAATAAAAGAAGAAGATTAGAACACAGACACACAGAGGGAAGCCCATGGGAAGACATGGGAAGAAGACAGACATATACAAGCCAAGGAGAGAGAGAGAGAGAGCTCAGAAGAAATCTATGTTGTCAACACCTTCGTCTCACACTCTAGCTTCCAGACCTTTGAGAAAATACATTTCTACTATTTTAGGTAACCAGTATATGGTTCTGTGTTGTGGCTGGCAGACCAAACTAACACAAATGGTACTACATAGCAGGACTTCTCTCATAGGAAAGTATGGAGAAGGGAGAGGTTATTTCAAGTCTAGAACCTTAAAGCATGGGTAGGGTTTGTATTTACAGAATACATGGTCGGGTGGAGGGAGAACAGTTCCAGAAGATGGGATGACATGAGCAGTGTCCTGGAGGAGGGAAAGCACAGCGTGTCTGGGGAGTCCCAAGTAGTCCAGATTTGAAGGCCAAGGTCAGACTATGGGTAGTGATTTTTAGTGCCTCAGGAAGGGTTTGCAACATTAAAAAAGATTTATGGATTTATGTATGTTTGTATGTATGTATTTATTCATTTGAAAAGAGTGAGAGCGAGAGAGAGATCTTCCATCCAGTGCCTCACTCCCTAAACACCCTCAAAGCCAGGACCAGTCCAGACGAAGTTCCAGGAGTCTGGAACTCTATCCAGATCTCCCATGTGGGTGACAGGGGCCCATGCACTAGAGTCATCCTCCTCTGCCTTCCCAAGAACATTAGTGAAGATCTGGACTGGAAGCAGAACAGCCAGGATTTGAGCTGGCAGTCTGTCCCAAGCGTTGGCTTGTTTAACCTGCTGTGCCACAATGCCGACCCCAGAGTTTGTGACTTAAGTTACATATTGAGGATGGCAATAATGATATGCTGTTACTTAGAGCATGAAAAAATTATAATAGGCAGAGAAAGATGGATCCAAGGAAGGAGAGATAGGGAAGGAGAGAAGAGTTACAAAAGAGTTTGCAGGGCTGGCGCCGCGGCTCACTAGGCTAATCCTCTGCCTAGCGGCGCCGGCACACCGGGTTCTAGTCCCGGTCGGGGCGCCGGATTCTGTCCCGGTTGCCCCTCTTACAGGCCAGCTCTCTGCTGTGGCCAGGGAGTGCAGTGGAGGATGGCCCAAGTGCTTGGGCCCTGCACCCTATGGGAGACCAGGATAAGTACCTGGCTCCTGCCATCGGATCAGCGCGGTGCGCCTGCCGCAGCATGCTGGCCGCAGCGGCCATTGGAGGGTAAACCAACGGCAAAGGAAGACCTTCCTCTCTGTCTCTCTCTCTCACTGTCCACTCTGCCTGTCAAAAAAAAAAAAAGAGTTTGCAGCTATCCAAGTATCATGTAATGGCAGTTTGGACAAAAGTAATGGCATTTATCTCATTTATGTTTGATCAATTTTGTCTGAGATTTCTATTTCACATATCCTCCAATTGTGTGTTTTTTTTTTTTTTTTTTTTTTTTTGACAGGCAGAGTGGACAGTGAGAGAGAGAGACAGAGAGAAAGGTCTTCCTTTGCCGTTGGTTCACCCTCCAATGGCCGCCGCTGCAGCCGGCGCACCGCGCTGATCCTGGCAGGAGCCAGGATCCAGGTGCTTTTCCTGGTCTCCCATGGGGTGCAGGGCCCAAGCACCTGGGCCATCCTCCACTGCACTCCCTGGCCATAGCAGAGAGCTGGCCTGGAAGAGGGGCAACCGGGACAGAATCCGGCGCCCCAACCGGGACTAGAACCCGGTGTGCCGGCGCCGCAAGGTGGAGGATTAGCCTATTGAGCCACGGCGCCGGCTTCCAATTGTGTTTTGCTTTGGGTCTGAGAATTTACCAAAGTGCACACAGGAAACATATAAATTGTAATTATGTATCCTCAGGACATTTTATTTTGAACACATGTGCACAGTTGACTCCTTAGGGAGAGTGAATTCCTTTGATGTCAAGACGTCATAGTCTGTCTTTCCTTTTTTTTCTTTTAAAATCTTTAAAATAATACAGAAAACTATAAAGAAGAGGTCAATGAGCATACATAGACATAACAATTTTTAACCTTATTCTTTCACCCTAAGCATGCAGCGCTAAGTTCTGGATGTGCAACAGAGAGTTAACTATCTGTAATACAGTGGCAATGTTCATAGTGACACAGTGAGGCAATGTGGATACTTGAGTATTTGTCACATCCAGAATTCAAAAACATGCCCTATGGCAGGTGCCCACTGATACAGACACATTCTTGACTTAAGTACTTTATCCAGTCCTTCCTGAAGCAGAAGTAATTTTTGAAAATGAGACACTGGAAAGATAGAGTCCTCATGTGGGGAGGCCAGTTGCTATATGACTTTCCATATATGAATGCTAATTAGCTAGCTGTCTTAACACAGACAGGAAGTCAACATATGTCTGATGAGTGGAAGGAAACTGTTTGGTACATCCACCCTGCCTAGAGGCTTTATTTGCACAAGGCACAATGGTTAGGCTCCTCAGATCCTGACAAAGGAAATGGTTTGGAGAAATCAGGCTGCCACAGTAGGAGCAAACAGAGGGCAATGTATTAAGATTATATGTGGAGGATGGTTCCAAAGTTAAACATGCACTAGTAATAAGACATTCTTAACTGATTCTCATTTCCTTGCAGAAAGTAACAACAGGTTACGCCATCTTTCAATGAAGGTTTTGGAATATGCTGGCTAGAAAACCAAAACATGACCAAACGTCCACTCCCTTTTTCAACACCTGGTGTTAATTAGGGAACAGATTATCATGTCAAATGTTTCTAAAACAGGAGGGTTGTAAAGTGTTTGTGGTCTGGCACAACTGACAAGTGGATGACATTGCTTTAAAACAGTACCAGCCCTCCCTTTGGGTCATCTCCAAGGAAATGACGTTTAAATCTCACTTAGTAATTTTTTCTGCTTTTTAGTCATAAAATCCAAATTATAGCTCTATGACACCAGAATCATAAAATAAAACAGTGATAGCTTAAACCCAATAAGGTACACTGTCTTCCTTTTATTGCATAATGCAGATTCTAATATATACTTAAACTGATGCAAAACACACCACCTACGTGACTAGGTTTCTTTAGGTGATGTGAGAGGTTTAGAAGCATAAAACATGGGTTTTTCATTTCAAGTTCACTACAATTAATTCATTAATTCATTCATGAAGTACACACAATCCAGTGAGTTCTATGCACAGTTCTAACATATTCAAGAATACTTCCAAAAGTTTTTGGGGCTGCTATTGTGACACAGTGGGTTAAGCCAATGTTGGCATCCAATATTGAGTTCCAGCTGCTCAACTTCTGATCCAGCTCCTTGCTACTGTGCCTGGGAAGACAGCAGAAGGTGGTCCACGTACTCAGGCTCCTGCCACCCATGGGGGAGACCAGAATGGAATTCCTGGTTTCTGTCTTTCACTTGGCCCAGCCCCAGCTATTCAAGTCATTTAGGGAGTAAGCAAAGGGATGAGAGGTCTGTCTATCTCTGTCTCTCCCTTTCTCTGTCATTCTTTCATATAAATAAATAGATAAGCCATTAAAATATGACATAATGGGACTGGCATTTTGGCACAGAGGGTTGCAACATTGCACAGAGGGCTGCAACAACTGCTTGCAACATTCACATTCCATTTGAGCACTGGTTCAAGTTCTGGCTGCTCCACTTCCCATTTAGCTACCAGCTGGTATGCCTAGAAAATAGTGGAAAATGGTCTAAGTACTTGGATATCTGTCACCCACATGGGAGGCCCATATGGGATTCTGGGATCCTACTTTTGGCCTGGCCTACCCCTAGCCATCGCGGTCATTTGGGGAGTAAACCAGCAGATGGACAATGTCTCTCCATCTTTCTCTACCTCTTGCACTGTAACTCTTCCTTTCAAATAAATAATAAGCTAAATCTTAAAGAGATACATTTAGGGGGAAGAGTTAGGGAGGGAACAGAAGAAGAAACTCTACTGAAATTGGAGGAACACAGTGGACCTATGTGGAAGGTGAAAAGACACACAACTTGGGACCCCACCAGCCAAGAGCCTCCACACCAGCATTACAGAGCAAGGTGAGACCAGACTGCAGTAGCACAAGCCATTGGTGAAAAAGGTGCAGGAAGAGCCTAGAGGGAATCCGGCTTGGATTCCTGTTGGGGATGGTGTACCTGCCAAACTAGAGCAGAAAAAATAAAACAAGGAGGGGGGCATGTTTTTTCTCTCCCTGCTCATTCTGCAAAGGCATCCTGTAATAAGTTGACAGGGAGCAGGCACTATTTTGGATATATACAAGAGCTGCACCAGCTCATGTCCACACCTAGCAATCAGGAAAGCGGAGACTCCTGAGTCTGGTGGGGAGAATAGACAGGGGTGCCAGGACTGTGAAAACACTGAGGCTGTGTGGGAAGAATCAGCATGTGGCTGGGACTTTGGGCAGTCATTATGAAATTCTCCACACCATCAGGGCTTCGTGATTACATGTTGGAAGAGACACTGCTGTGGAATCTGAACTTATACTGAGGACTGCACAGATCCTTTGTGTGGTCCTTGTGGTAGAGTGGATGAATAATATACTCATTGGGGCTCGCACCTAGGCACTGGTCTCCTTTGAGGAGAGATCAGCTGAGTCTAAACCAACAGACAAGAAGAAACTACCTTCTGCTAAAAAAAATAAATAAAAGGAGATTTACCACTCTAACCACGGTATATCACCTCAGACGTGTCCTTCACACTGGAGTACTGAACAGAACTCCCTGGCCATTCCAACCACAAGCCCCTTGGTATTTCCTCAAAGCAGACACTCCACTAATCCAATCAGACATAGTCCAAAGATAAAAGCTACTACAGCAAAAAATAAAAGAAGAAACCAATGAGTAACCCACAAATGCAGAATAACAAACGCACCAATCCAAGAAATAAGAACAAGGAAGAAAACGTGACACCTCCAAAAGAACATAATACCTCAATACTAGATTGTGAAGATGATGAGACTGAAGAAATGTCAGAAATGGAATTCAAAAAATTGATCATAGGATTACTTAGAAGTAATCTGAAGCAAATGCATAAAATAATGAATTCCACCCCCTATGAAATTGAGATCTTAAAGAGAAATTGGCTGGCGCCGGCAGCTCACTTGGCTAATCCTCCGTCTGCAGCGCTGGCACCCAGGGTTCTCTAGTCCTGGTCTGGGCACTGGATTCTGTCCCAGTTGCTCCTCTTCCATTCGAGCTCTCTGCTGTGGCCCAGGAAGGCAGTGGAGGACGGCCCAAGTGCTTGGGCCCTGTGCCTGCATGGGAGACCAGGAGGAAGCACCTGGCTCCTGGCTTTGGATTGGCACAGCGCACTGGCCGTAGCGGTCACTTGGGGGGTGAACCAATGAAAAAAAGGAAGACCTTTCTCTCTGTCTCTCTCTCTCACTGTCTAACTCTGCCTGTCCAAAAAAAAAAAAAAAAAAAAAAAAAAAAAAAAAAAAAAGAGAGAGAGAGAGAGAGAGAGAAATTAAAATGAAATCTTGGAAATTAAGAATGAAATAGAACAAATAAAAAATGCAGTGGGAAGCCTTAACAATAGAATTGGTGAAGCAGAAGAAAGAATATACAATTTAGAAGAAAAAGCACAGGAAATTACACAGCCAGACCAAACACAAGAAGAAGAAATTAGAAAACTAAAAAACACTGTTGGGAATCTACAGGACACTATCAAGTGACCCAACATAGGGGTTCTTGTAAGACATTGGCACAAAGAGTTCTTGGAAATACCCCAAAGTCACAGGCAATCAAAGTCAAAATCAACAAGTGGGATGAAATCTAATTGAGATGCTTCTGTACTGCCAAAGAAGCACTCAACAAAGTGTAGAGGCAACAGACAGAATGCGAGACTTTATTTGAAAACATTGCAACTAATAAAGAATTAATAACCAGAATTTATAAAGAGATCAAGAAACTACAACAACAAAACAAACAACCCAGTTAAGAAATGGGCCAAGGACTTAAGCAGACATTTTTCAAAAGAGGAAATCCAAATGGCCAACAAACATATGAGAAAATGCTCAGGATCACTAGCCATCAGGTAAATGCAAATCAAAACCACAATGAGGTGTTACCTTACCCCAGTTAGAATGGCTTCCATACAGAAATCAACAAACAACAGATGCTGTTGAGGATGTGGGGAAAAAGGTACCCTAATACACTGTTGGTGGGAATGTAAATTGGTAAAACCACTATGGAAATCAGTTTGGAGATACCTCTTTAATCTGAATATAGACCTACCATATGACCCAGCCATCCCACTCCCCGAAATTTACCCAAGGTAAATAACATCAGCAAATAAAAAAGTTATCTGCAGCCCCAAGTCTATTGCAGTTCAATTCATAATAGCTAAGGCATGGAATCAACCTAAAAGACTGTCAACTGAAGACTGAATAAAGAATTTATGGGATATGTATACTATGGAATATTACACAGCTGCAAAAAATGGAATCCAATCATTTGCAACAAAAAATATGGAAAACATCATATTTAGTGAAATAAGCCATTCTCAAAGGGACAAATACCATATGTTCTCCCTGACCTGTGATAACTAATAGAGCACCTAAAAGAAAATCTGTAGAAGGAAAATTGACACTTTGAGAAGTAGTGACTTGAACAGCCCTTGTCTTGACTGAAAAGGAACAGTCTTTTTTTTTTTTCCTTAATGGAGAATTGGACGGGGAATAGGAGAGGGAGGAGCTGGGGTGGGAGCGGGGGCGGGAGGGTAGGTATGATGGGAAGAAGCACTATATTCCTAAAGTTGTACTTATGAAATTTGTGCTCATTAAATAAATGGTTTCTTTGGAAAAAAATATATTTTGGTGCAAAAATTTTTGAAATGTATACATAGTTTTGGGGCTGGTGCTGTGGCATAGTGGGTAAAAGCTGCTGCCTGCAGTGTTGGCATCCCTATGGGTGCCAATTCACGTCCCAGTTGCTCCACTTCTGATCCAGCTCTCTGCTATGACCTGGGAAAGCAGAAGATGGCCCAAGCCCTTGGGCACCTGCACCAGGGTGGGAGACCTGGAAGAAGCTCCTGGCTCCTAGCTTCGGATCTGCGCAGCTCTGGCCCTTGCAGCCACCTGTGGAGTGAACTAGAGGATGGAAGACTTCTCTCTCTCTCTCTCTCTCTCTCTCTCTCTGTCTCTCTCTCTCTCTGCCTCTGCCTCTCTGAAACTCTGCCTCTCAAATAAATAAGTAAATCTTTAAAAAATATATGCCTAGTTTTTTTCATACAAATTTCCACGAACTTTTTGAAGACCCTTCATATGCATGGATTTCAAAAGTTTTTGCCACAAAATCTTTTTTTAAAAACATACATTTGTACACTAAAATATCAGGAGGTAAGGGAAGCACAGAAGGCAGGAAGACTGTTGGGTTAGAGGGTTTGGATAGGTTTCCCCAAGAGCTGGTATTTGAACTGAAGTTTGAAGAAGAGACTGCTATAAGATGGGGGTGAGGGGAATCCATAGGATCATTTTAAGGAGAAGAGTTAGCTTACATGAAGGCAGAATTGTGAAGCATAAGGAAACTTGGTTGGAGGCGCAAGTTTAACTTTTTGCTGGTGTAATCACTAAGTAAATAATTCAAAATAACAATAACTTAAAAAGAATTTGTTAAAAGAGGTAATTTCTTAAATTGAATAAATGTAAATTCATGATAAATCATGTCTTGTTTTTTCTCCATTAATTTGGCCTAGCTTAGCCTTTAGGAATAAGAAGAATAGAAAGATAAAGAAGCAGCCTTACAAAGAAGCTAAAAAGCAAATCTTGAAAAAATATATTTTTGCTTGTCTGTAAAATTTCAGTTCAACCACTCTTTCAGTTACCAATATTCGAAATTAAAAAGAGTCGGTATAGTGGTATGAATTACACTAAAGCATGGAAAATGTCACTGAAGGTAGCAAATAGATTGGAATTCTTACTTGTCCCCAGGCCTGGATGAACTCTTTGCAGACTCTCGGATGCTCTGCCAAGGGTAGCTGGTGTGGCTGGAACAGATAGAGAAGAAAACCATTAGTCACCTCTAAAAGTGATCTATTGTGACCCTGTTTTAGGCAACACTTTCAAATTATAATACATGACCTGTACCCACACAATACCACTTACAATTTGCAATTGCGTCTACCCACTAAAAAAAAATCATGATAATGAGAGCACGCTTCACCTCTGGTCCCATGCCTGGACTTGGTGGAGAAAAATGACAAAAATATTTTCCTCTATTGTTTGAGTCCAAACTTGAATCTTCCTATGAAAATGAGGAACATAAATTCTTTTAAAGAACTTTTATTCATTTATTTTCATCTTCTTATTTGGAGGTAAACACAAACACACACACACACACACACACACACAGACACACAAACAGAAACAGATCATCTATCCGCTGGCTCACTCTTCAAGTATCCACAACAGCCAGGAATGGACGAGGTTAAATTCAGGAGTCCAGAACTCATGTGGATGGTAGGGACCCCAGTACCTGAGCCATAATTTGCTGCCCCCCAGGAGAGTATTAGCAAGAAGCTGTACGGGAAGCAAAGGAGCAGGCCTCAAATCAGGCTCTCTAATATGGCATGTGGGCATCCCAAATGGAAACAAAAGCTGCTCACCCAAATGCCTGCACCATGAATTATTTATATATCAGCATGTTCAGTCAAAAAGTTTATTAAAAAAATGAAAGAAAAGAATGTCCATGGGTCAGTTTTGCTTCAAATACAGTGTTTTGAAAAAGTTTGTTTTAAATATTTGTCAAACAAATTGGTAAGAATTATATACTACTGTAGTTTTAATGATTTGTCACTATTTTAAAATTTACTTTATATGAGTGAAGCTGAACATTTTTTCATCAGATTACTGTTTATAGCCCATGCCTATTTTCCTGCTTGATGATGATCTTTTCACTTTTTATATGTTGTACTGTTTATTTAGTAGAGCCATTAAGTTTTTAACTATATAATAATTTTAAAAATATGTTATCTCAAAAATTAAATAAAACACCAACTTGAAATGAAGGAAAAAAGTTTAATTTTGGAAATAAACATGTGAGCAATCCTGGGAGCGAGTAAAGAATGAGGGGAAGTGGAAAGTTGGACAAGATATAAAGTGAAAAACTTGAAAAGGTTAGAATTTGATTGATACTAGCAACATCTTGCATCAAAAACAGAAAAAAAGGCAAGTAATCAAAATAGCTGCCATTCTACTTTTAACTATTATACTGGGTTGCTTTGTAAGGATTTCAGCCAGAAGAGTGTGCAACTGTTGTCTGGCCTGTGGAGATAAATGTTTTCTCCAGGATCCCTCTTCACCTATCAGATTCTGCTACCACTAGCTTACTCTTAGAGGGGCAATGTAACACAGGTCTACAACAAACACTGAGATTTACCTCAAAGGCAGTGAAGCTACTTATGATTTTGTGAAATACATATTTGGTTTTCATTCCTATTTCCTGACCTATGTCTTTTCTTTTCAACTTTCATTTAATAAATTATTTAAATATTTTATAATTATTTATATATTTAAATAAATTTTTAAAATATTTAAAATGTTTAAAATTTAAATAATAAATTATTTAATAAATATAAATTTCCAAAGTACAACTTTTGGATTATAGTGGCTTTTCCCCCCATAACCTCCCTCCCACCTACAACCATCTCATCTCCTACACCCTCTCCTATCTCATTCTTAATCAAGATTCATTTTTAATTATCTTTACATACATAAGATCAGTTTAGTATATACTAAATGAAGATTCCAACAGTTTGCAGCCATGCAGATACACAAAGTATAAAGTACTGTTTGAGTAGTAGTTTTACCAATAATTCTCATAGTGCAACACATTAAGGACAGAGTAGGGGAGTAGGTGCACAGTGACTCCTATTGTTGATTTAACAATTGACACTCTCATTTATGACGTCAGTAATCACCTGAGGCTCTTGTCATGAGCTGCCAAGGCTATGGAAGCCTCTTGAGTTCACCAACTCTGATCTTATTTAGACAAGGCCATAGTCAAAGTGGAAGTTCTCTCCTCCCTTCAGAGAAAGGTACTTCCTTCTCTGATGGCCTGTTCTTTCCGCTGGGATCTCACTCACAGAGATCTTTCATTTAGGTAATTTTTTTTTTTTTTCCACCACAATGTCTTGGCTTTCCAGGCCTATGAAACTCTCATGAGCTTATTAGCCGGATCCAAATGCCTTAAGGGCTGATTCTGAGGCCAGATTGCTGTTTAGGACATCTGCCATTCTATGAATTTGCTGTGTATACCGCTTTCCATGTTGGATCGTTCTCTCCTTTTTAATTCTATCAGTTATTATTAACAGACACTAGTCTTGTTTATGTGATCCCTTTGACACTGAATCCTATCATTATGATCAACTATAAACTTAAACTGATCACTTTGACTAGTAAGATGGTCTTGGTATATGCCACTTTGATGGGATTGAATTGGAATCCCCTGGCGCATTTATTAGTCTACCATTAGGGGTAAGTCCAAGTGAGCATGTGCCAAACTGTACATCTATATCTTTTCCTATATTAATGAACTGACTGATGGCTGGGGGCTGCTCTAAGTAATGACCAAGGCATGACTGGGGGTTGGGGGTTTTCAGCCCCACCCCATAACCTCAGGGAGGGGTGAGAGGCTGAAGGCTAATTTAATTATCAATGGTCACTGATTAGATCATGAATATCTGCATAATTAAGCATCCATAGAAACATAGGGTCAGAGAGCTTCCAGAAAGCTGAACACACAGAGATTCAGGAACAGTGTAAGAACTAGTGCACGGAAGCCCATACCTTCTCCCATATCTCACCCAATCTGTCCCTTTGCTTTTATTCTTTGTAATATCCTTTATAATAAGCCAGCAAATGTACATGTTTCTTTGAGTTCTCTGAGTTAGCATAGCAAATTAATCAAACATATGGAGGGGGTCATGGGAATCCCAAATTATAGAGAAGTGGTGATTGGTGTCTAAAGTGGGGGGCACTCTTGTGGGTTGAGTCCTCAATTTGTGAGATTTGACACATATCCAGATAGATAGCATCAGAACTAAATAAAACTAGAGGATATCTAGCTGGTTTCTTTTCCACCAGAGAACTGATTGCTGGTGGGAGAAATCCCCACACACAATTTGGTGACCAGAAGTCACAGTGGTATTCTTGTTGCAGGAGAAACTGAGTTTGTTTTTCTTTGTCTTCTGAGACTACTGATACTTTCATTTTAGTCTTTAATAAAATCCCATGGTTAACAATGATAAAAAAAAATCTGTCTGTGGTACAAGACAAGGAAGAGGAGGAAAATGAAGATTACACAGGTATTGTATTGAGTCTTTTTCATCTTGCTGAATTTGAGCTGGGTCAGTCCAGGACACCCGTCCATGTGCCACTTCTCAATGAATGTTTTCATTAGCTCCACACAGTTAGATAACCAGCAGGAAGTAGTCGTTGGGCCTGTTGTTTGCAATAGAAAACCCAACAGGGGCCAACATTAAGGTAAATCATATTAAGCTACTGCCTACAATGATGACATACCACATCAAGATTCTGCTTTGAGTCCCTGCTGCTCTGCTTCCAATCCAGATCCCGATAATGTATGTGAGAAGGCAGCAGAGGATGGCCCAATTACTTGGGACCCCTGAAACCAATGTGGGAGTCCAGGATCGAGTTCCTGCCTCTTGGCTTCAGCCTGACCCAAACCTGGCTATTGTGACAATTAAGGCGAGTAAACCAGCAGATGGAAGACCTCTTACTCTGTCTCTGCCTCGCTCTCTATAGCGCTGCCTTTCAAATAAATAAATATTAAAAAAAAAAACAAAACAAGAAAACCTAATAGAGGAGAAAAAACTGACAATGCTAAACTGGTAGGGTTTTATACTCTAGGCATGTTACTCAAAGTGTTTTTGAAGTAAAGCCAGGCTTTGGTGAATCAGTGATTTTTTAAAAAAGATTTAGGTATTTATTTGAAAGGAAGAATTACAGAGAGAGGAGGAGAGAATGTGAGGGGGGGGAGAGAGAGAGAGAGAGAGAGAGAGAGAGAGAGAGAGAAAGACAGAGAGAGATTGATTTTCTTTCTACAGATTCATTCCCCAAATGGCCACAATCGGGAATGGAACTGGTGCTCATATGGGATGCCTGTGTTGCACATGGTGGCTTAACTCACTGCACAACACCACCTGTCCAAGTGAATCAGTATTTTAAACAGGCATATATTATTTTAAATAGTTGTGATTATCAATTTTGAAAATATTTATTTTTATTCCCTCTTTAAATTCTGTTATTATTCATCTATAGATACTTATTTACTCTCAAATGCAATAAAGAATTATGACAAAAGCAAACAGTACACATTTTTTTCTAGAGTAATATATTACATGTTGATTTTTATGGTGACCAGAGAGCAAAATTGCATTTTGTGATAATCTCTTCAGGTCTGCTTGCCACCTCCATACACAGTTTTTATCAGTGCCCACAACCATCACCAATTCCTTGAACACTATTTCATTATTTCTTGCCCTAAGCCAAGCAATAAAGCATCACCTTTGGTCAAGGTTCAGAGATTTTTATACAATTTCCAACTGTGAATGTCTTCTTTCATTTGTAACAACTAAGTTCTGATAGCTCAAAGGAAGAAGAAAATTAAGTTAATCCAAAATAATACATAGCGAATGGAAGGAACTTGTGGAGGTGATGGACAGGTTTATGGAACAGATTGTGCCGATGATTTCACAGATGTCTACTCATCTACAGGCTCATGCGGTTGTACACACTAAACATATACAACTTTTTGTATGCCAGTCATTCCTCAATTAAGTGGTTCAAAAGTAAGTTAATCATGGGCTGGTACACAAACACACATATTATTTTGGCCAAAATGATCTATCAAGTGTGTCTCAATTTTAAGTTGAATCTGAGAAAACTAATGGACTTAGCATTCAGGTCTCAGGTCAGCAGTAAAATTAATGAGCTTTTCCAGAACGATGACTGAAATGGAATGTGGGGGGGGGGGGTCAGACACTCAAGGAGAGTACAGAGCCAAACCTCAGGCCTGGAAATGCTTGGGGAGACCTGCCTTTCCCCCCACTCTTCATAAACCATAATTTTGCTTTCCTTGCAAACAGACATCTGGTGCTTTCCTCTTTATGGTGCGTTTGGTGACATTTTAATGAAGCAAAAAGCCTTATTCAGCTAACACTCTCCACAATATGTGATGAATCAAGACATAAAAGGAACCAATGTCATCCTTGTGGAAGGACTGCAGATTTATGCCAGGGCCAAGAGAATGCCTGGCTATGAAAGTAAAGCACAGTGAAGAAAACTGTGCTGTCTTAGCAAAGGGAGGTGTCATATTCATTCACTGACTTTAATTAGTGTCAAAGCTATGTATCTAATGTCTAAGAAGTGCTAAGCCATGAGGGAGAAACAAATAAAGGAAGGGCATAAGCAGAGACACACTCCAATAGTACCAAAACTAATGAAGACATCACAATCACAAAATGTGGTCTCAGTTATGATCTACAGGAATCCCATTTATGAAAGATTCTCAACATTTCAATAAGTACTTCAGTAGGAGCTTTTAAATGCTGCAGTCACAAACATGGCCAAGCTGCAGCTCTGGCCTCAGTGAGCCCACTGTCTTCTAGGATGGGATCTGTTGGTCAAACTCTGGAGGAGCAATGGGAAGACCTCAAGAAACCTGGACAAGCTTCATAGGGAAGGTGATTTCTTGATATACACGTGCTGAATTTGAAAGAAACAGCAAGGAGAGAGGAAGAGAACCAGCAGCTAGGGCCAGGGAAACCACTGCATAAAGGTGCTGAGGTAAGACATAGTCTAAGATTTGTTGGGATTGAATGGGGGCACACCTGAGCTGGGAATGGTTTGGTTGGAGGAGAAGTCAGGGCTACATTGGGAAAAATCTTCCCTAACAACTTAATTTTGATCCTGCAGATGCTGGGACCTACTGATCTAAACTGCTGATTTGTACATTCTGAGATGTAGCTCCTCATGGTAAACTTACTCAACAGCATCCCAAGACCAGAAACTAACTGCAATCTAATCTTTCCTACTTATATTCAACCTTGCAATCAACCTCCCACCTGAAGTACATATCTGGACCTCAGTTTCTGACTATACCATGGAGACAGTCAAAGTGCCTACACATATAAGCTGTAAGTCAGAATGTATAAATTACTTAGCGTATAATATAAGGGATCAGTACATCTTAGGCATCCTTATTGTTAGTATTATTGTTATTGTTATTATTGCTAACTACTATCTTGACAGTAAGGGAATGGCTTTTCTTGGAAGCAAATTTGATAATGCTTTTACATTAGAATTTGTGTGCTTAGGGCTTTGCACATACAAGAGTAGGATGCTGGCATAAATTCTGCAAGAATCCCACTGGTTAGGCCCTCCCAGTGCAGGCTGTACATAGGCAGTGTGTTCTGTATCTCCAAGGAACTCTGGGGAAGTGGTATCAGTAGAACAGCGGATAGAAATCTATAACAATGATTCAGCCTGATATAAAATGCAGCCAATTCTAGCTCTCTACTGTATTATTACAGGTATGAGAGTGTGAGAATCAATATTCTGTACTGTACATAATTCACACTTGTGAAGCAATGGCATTTAGAATCAGATCTGAATTGACAGTGCACACACAAGTAAGTGAAACACGGGACTGCATATGGCAGCCATTCTATACAATGACAGGAGATAATGCACATCCAGGGCCTCCCATAGCATCTGCATAAAATAAACACTTGGTAATGTTAGCTATTATTATTACTGTTACCTTATGGATGTTATAATGATAATGATAATGTTGTAATTGTCATGGAATTTATTCTAAGACTTTTTCTGAGAGGTTGTGTTTTCTTCCCCAGGCAATTTAATTGCCCTCCACTCAGCAGTTCCGGTTCCACTCTTCCTCCCCTTGCTGTCATCACTTATTTGCTTGTGCCCAGTGGTACACATTGAGTTCCTGCTTTCCTCCTTATCAATTTTGTTATGAGTACAGGGTATGGTACCAAGTAAGAAAATAAAGTTTACTCAATAAATGAGGCAGTTAAAGATGAATTACAAATGCTTTAAAGTTTGCCTTTTGGGCTAAAAGGCACTCAAATAAACATAACTTACTCTCAACAAATAATGTCTTCCTTGGAAATCTCAAGTTTGCCTTACTACTTTTCCTGTCTTTTTGAAGTCTGTTTATCCTTAACTGCATTCCAGAAATTTTCTCTGCTCAAATCTCAACCTCTAAAGTTCTTTCCAGATCCACCTCTGCTTTCCTGCCCTTGCTTTCTGTCAAACTATGATCACCATCATCTGACTATTAAGTTTAAAGTCCTTATCTCCTTCCCATCTGCCCTTAAAATAATGCTCAAGTTCAACCTCATTGTCTCATACACTGAAGCCATATCCCAGACCATCCTGTCGCCTCTGAAAGGCCTAGTTTATGGGAAAGTAAAAAAAAAATATATATGCATGTGACATTTATACTTTGCATTCGCTATGTACTTAAAATCACCAGGCACCGTCCTAAGAACATTTTCTGAATTTCCCTGCTTTACTCTCACAACAACCCTCTGAAGTAGGCATTTCTGTCATCAGCTCAGAGTTCGGTAACTTGGTAGAACCTAAATATGAACTGGAGCCAGATTCTGAGTCCATTCCACACCACTGTTTCCCAAACTTGCCTGACCATCAGGATCTCTGCAGCATTTATTAAATAGAGTCCAGGGCCCTGACTCAGATCTATAGAACCTGACTCCCCAGAGCCTTGGTCAATCTGTACATAGGTGAAGTCCTGGGAGTCTGCATGTTTACCTTGCCTGCTGCTTCCCCTCCCTATTCGGTGGTACTCATGATAAGACACATTTGGGAAATTCTTCCCTATACTTTCTTGCTGTGGTCAATGTGACTGTGTCCTCTTCAAGGTTTCACTTCCAGGGGTTATCCACTGTGTGCCCTCAGCTGGTGCTCTTTAGGAGGCACTTGCTAAAGCTATTTCAATTCTGCAGACATTCTGGAAAGTTACATTGATGGGGAGTAAGGTAGCTGTGACTTTGGGCAGAAATATCCTCCTTGGTTCAATTCACAAGGAAGCAACTAAGCTATGACACCTGATATTACCCAATAGGCCCTTAGATTGCGGCCATCTTCTTTATCCAGGCTTCCCTTTTGCACATGGAGTCCACCGGGCTCAAGTGCAATGACAGTTCTAAGTTGGAATTTCCTTCTTTTGTGGCTCACTGGAATAATTGAATTTCCATCCACAGTTTCTCTTGTTATGAGTCTTGGCAGCTCTAAAGAAACCTGTGTAATCTGAACAGGAAATCTTTGAGTCTTTGAAATGGACAGTGCCTTCCCACATCTCTATGAGGGAGTACATTTCTTCTATACTGGAATGGTAAATCATAGCGCACATTACATGAAAGAGAGAATTTAAACAACAAAAAAGAAAGTATGAAGTGATGCTGATGATTTCAAATGCTTTTTAATGTGAAAAAATCTGCTTTGCAGTCAAATAATATATAACAAATTTGGAGGAGAAGCCAGTGTCATGAAGAGAAGCACATTGCTTAACTACATCTGCAGAACTTATATTTTGCTGTGTATGTAATTTAGACTAGCTAGGCCTCAAGATAACAAGAACCAGGGTACAGTGAGAGATCATAACCTTCTTTTCTCACAGGTCCTATCACTGCGTAAAGGGAAAAGTGTGGATGTTTCCTAGTTAATTCAAACTTCATATAATCCTTTCCTGTCTGGCAGTGGTCTGTTTGGGAGATTTTTTACCAACATCCTCCTAAGCCAATATTATGCATGAATTGAGGACATCTGCTTTTCCTTTCTTTTTGTTTTTCTTTTTAAAGCTTTATTTATTTATTTGAAAGTCAAAGTTACAGAGAGAGACGGAAAGACAGAGATAGAGATTTTTCTATCTGCTGTTCACTTCCCAGATGGCTGCAACAGCCAGAGCTGAGCGAGGCTGAGCCAGGAACTTCATCCAGGTCACTCACGTGGGTACAGAGTCTCAATTACTTGGGTCATCCTCTGCTGCTTTTCCCAGGTCATTAGCAGGGAGCTGGATTGAAAGTAGAGCAGCCAGATAAGCCAGCATTGCAGGTGGTAGTTTCACCCACTTAACACCAGCCCCTACTTTTTCAACTGCAGGCCTTCGCATAGTAAGGCCACTTAAAGCTGCAGTGACTTTTGAGATCAAATTGGTGGTGATATTTTTACAAGGAGTGCTGAGAGGAGCAGTTAATATGACTGTGGAATCTCAGCTGGCCTGCACCTTCTTTCTGCAAAGCTTCCCAGAAATTCCTCAGGCTTTCCTTTCCTATTGCTACAAAGCAATCAAACATCCTGCCAGCTGCACCCCACACCAAAAACTACTTTCCATTATGGACAGCAGCAGGGGAGTCAACACCAGGCAATGGGCAGCAAGGGAACCCTTTATGCCAAGTGATAACAGGAAGCTAGATTACTCACAGCAGTGCTACATGGAACAAACAGAATCACTGGTTGGTACTGGGCTAAGATCAATTCAGGTAGGCTGGTCAGGGACACGCCACTGAGGTCGAGACTGAGAGAACATCAGGTCAGATTGCGGTGCGTGAAGGACACACACTTAAAATGTTTTCTTAGACAGCTTTAATATCTCTAAATTTAATAATTAAAGCTGTGGAGGGGATCTTCAAAAAGTTCATGGGCAATGCACATTATGACACAACTATGTGTATATTTTGAACCAAAATAACTTATTTTTGAGTGCCATTTTACCAGAAACTTTAAAAAATATGTATTTATTTGAAAGAAAGAGAGAGAGAGAGAGAGAGAGAGAGAGAGAGACTGAGACTGATCATCCATTTGCTGGTTCACTCCCCAAATGGTTGAAATGGCAGTGGCTGGGCCAGGCCAAAGCCAAGAGCCTGGAACTCCATTCTTGTGTCCTGCATGGGTGGCAGGAATCCAAGCACTTGGGGCATTATTTTCTGTTTTCCCAGGTAAATCAGCAGGAAGATGGATCAGAAGTAGAGTAGCTGGGCTCAAAGTGGCACTCCAATATGGGTTGCTGGCATTGTAAGCAGCACTTAACCTGGCACCACAATGCCAGCCCCTGCCACAAACTTTTGGAGTATTTTCAAAGAGTCAGACTGATTAAGTTTAGAGTTCAAAGGGTGATTCATAGATGGTGTGCTTGATCAGTGCTATCACATAACTTGAAATCAGTCATAGCAGGGATGTTTGCATCACATAAATTGGCAAATGGTGTAAGTCAAGGCTCTTTACCACCAAATTTTATGGTAACCAAAGTTTTATGATAACCAAAGTTATCAAGTTCACCCTGAAAGAAATTTGTACCATTAAGCGCCTTTTGTTTCTCCCAGATACAATCCATTTCCATTCTTTGCACTTCTATAACACTTAAAAAATTAACCAGACTGTGGGACTTATTATTCCTTGTCTGGCATCTTAATTATTGGATTTGTCCATTGAATGACAAACTCAAAGTTGAAGTCATTCTTCTTTTGATTCACAAAGAGGTGGGGAACCTTGTTTCTGTCAAGGGCAGTTTGGAAATTTAAAACATCATTTGCAGGCCATACAAAATTATCAACTTAAAAATCAACCTGCTATGGATTTATTGAAACTTGAGTCCTGTCTGAGGTTGCCTTGGCAAGTCTAGTCAAAGGATTTTGGGAAACTTAGATGGCCCACAGGCCAGATGTTCTTCCTATCCCTGCTAGAAATAGCAGAATTCCTTAAATATAGTAAATGCTCAATGCATATTTGTGAAATTACTGAATACCTCACTTTCAATAAAACTTGTTTTTAAATTTATATTAAATTTATATTTAAATTTATATTTTGTGGTCTCTGAAGTCTCAATTTGTACCAAAGAAGATTGTAAAGTACATCATCAGATCCTGTGACAAGTATCCTACTAGGACTCCAAATACTCAAATTCAAGGCAAATGGCATATTTTAACTAGTTTTCATGGTATTTAATCCCTTCCTTGAGGGAAATAATGAAAATAGATTGCTTAATTTCTCTTGTCTCTTTCTGTTATGTGGATGGATATACTTGCCTAGTTTTGCACACAACAGTGAGCTCATCTTTCGATACTAAAATATATGGTACTTGTTCCTAGTTCCCTAGGCCAAGACTGGTTGGTAGTGACTCTTTAGTCATGGAATTTGGTTGTTTTGGAAAATACATGGATCTTCTTGTTTAGACCACATGAAAATTCAGAAGTACAGCATGTCAAGGGTGTCCTAAGAAAAGCATATACTTTGGCAGAGGTTTGAAGGTATGTTTTTCTCCCCTCTAGGAAAAAAATATCTTTCACAAACAGGTTGGTCTCAGCTCCTACCGTTCTTCCTCTCCTGTCCAAGCTCGACTTGCCAATTTCCATGCAATCTTTCTTCAACAAATTCCTATTGCCTTAACAAGTAGATATTTGAGAGATGGAGCAAGTGATCCAGAGTTAGAATTGTTGTGTGTGAGTACTGATAACATGCCAGGCACTGTCTCAGATGCTGGGGGTATGAGAGTGAGGAAACTAGATGGAATTCTGCCTTTCTGACCCATGCTTTCATGTGTGTGTGTGTGTGTGCGCGCACATGTTTGTGTGCACCTGTGCACATGCATATGTGTACAAGAGAGAGAGAGCAGTAAGGTAGAGAGGTAGGGATAAGCAGTGCATAGATAAGCAAACAGATACATATTCCACAAATCAAGATAGAGATTAAGATGTGGGGAGAGGGACTGGCGCCGCGGCTCAATAGGCTAATCCTCCACCTTGCGGCGCCGGCACACCAGGTTCTAGTCCCGGTCCGGGCGCCAGATTCTGTCCCAGTTGCCCCTCTTCCAGGCCAGCCCTCTGCTATGGCCCGGGAGTGCAATGGAGGATGGCCCAAGTGCTTGGGCCCTGCGCCTGAATGGGAGACCAGGAGAAGCACCTGGCTCCTGGCTTTGGATCAGCACAATGCGCCAGCCGCAGCGGCCATTGGAGGGTGAACCAACGGCAAAGGAAGACCTTTCTGTCTCTCTCTCTCACTGTCCACTCTGCCTGTCAAAAAAAAAAAAAAAAAAAAAGATGTGGGGAGAGTGGCTCTTACAGAGATGAAAGTAGTATGGTAATGATCTATACAGATATTTTGTGGGAGGACACTGCAGCACATAGAAGCCAGTTTATATGTCCTGAGATGGGTTTGAGAAGTAGTGAGGAAGTGTGAATGGCAGAGTATAAGGAATAAGGGGAGAGTAGAAGGACTGGAGTTTGCAGAATTACATCACGTCAGATCTTTGCCATGGGGAGGACTTGTGGACTGCTCACCAGGCAGATTTCATAAAACAGACTTGAATGAGCTGGAGCTATTTTGCTGTCAGAGCTTGTTGTATATCCTCCCTCCCACTTTAATCCTTTACTCTAGTAATTGGGAATTGGGAGGTGCTAGCCAGTTTCCAACATTAATTTCTTTATATTCCCTTTAAATATATTTCTTTTTTTGGACAGGCAGAGTTAGAGAGAGAGACAGAGAGAAAGGTCTTCCTTTTCTGTTGGTTCACCCCCCAAATGGCCGGTACAGCTGGCCCGCTGCACTGATTCTAAGCCAGGAGCCAGGTACTTCTCCTGGTCTCCCATGCGGGTGCAGGGCCCAAGGACTTGGGCCATCCTCCACTGCCTCCCGGGCCACAGCAGAGAGCTGGACTGGAAGAGGAGCAACTGGGACAGAATCCGGTGCCTGGACTGGGATTAGAACCCGGTGTGCCGGCGCCGCAGGTGGAGGATTAGCCTAGTGAGCCACAGCACCGGCCTAAATGTATTCTTAACTCTAGATGAATGTGTGTCTGCTCACCATCTGGCACATTCCTGATTTTAGGTCCTTAATCATCTTGTACCATTCTCATTGCTGTCTCTAAAATAGGAAGAAGGAAAGAGAGAATTCCCATCTAGAGCACAGGGGAAATAACTCAGGAAATGCGATAATGCATATGAAGTGCTTAGCAGAATGTCTGGCACATAGTAAGTGCTTCAGATTCCGATCATCCATGAATTAATGGGAATTAACGGCATTTATTATATATGCTAATCTTATGACACTTAAGCGCTATGCTATATCTTGAAATATTTACTCTATATGAGTTTATTATGTTCTTGTCTTCTCAATTAGATGACAAGTCTGTTAAAAAGAGGAATCACATTTTATACTTTCTAAGACTATACACAGCAGGTCCTCAATAAACATCTGTAGTATGATGACTGTCTATCCTTTTAGCCCAATAAGTTTTCTATTCAACTAATATCAACCAGATATTTTTGGTAACTAAAATTAGTTTACAGAATTCCAGTAGAAAGGTGTGTACATTTCAGATACATTTGTAATTTTTTTTTTGTTGTAAAGGAAATAAAAAGCTTTGTCAGAGTGTCTCTCAAATACTTGTCTTGAACATTTTAAATGCATTTTTTGAAGACCATTTTGGAAAGGAGTTGTAGCAACTCTGCTTTGTAGCTAACTGCTTCCAAAAACTATTTTGTGGTAGAAAATGGAAGCTCTAACAAAAAATGGATGGAGATGGATAAGGTGACAGTCCACCATAGACATGTGCCTTGGCACTAAGAATCTGATACTCATGTTTTGAACTTTGCCCTTTTTGTTGTACCTTTGTAGTTCATAGCTCTAGTGAGAAGCATAGCTTGTAGGTGTATAACTTAAATCTAAATCTAACTTTAGAGTTTTCAAAATGAACAATGAAATTTGGAGTCAAAATAGTCAATTGAATCACACAACATCATTTAAAATAGAAAATAACGCTGGGTGTGAATAAAAGTGTTATGCCACTTTTCTAGAAGGAATATATTTAAACTGAGAAGTAGCTATATCTCTTCATAGCTACAGGTCAGGCAAAGCCGTAAGGTTTAGAATATACAGTGTGCTTCTTTGCTTGAATTATGTTCAATGTGATGATGATATGATATAAACACTCAAAAGCCTTATTGATAATCCCTACGCGGCCACTGCTCTGGACTTAGATGCCTTGCACAGTGTGCCTTTGTGTCAGCCTGAAGGGGCATCCTGCCCATAGGCTTTTTGGCAAGACAGGGACACTGTATGGATTTAAGTGTTCCTTGATCGAATGTGGGAAAAAAAGCAGTTAGCCAAGATCTGAACAGAGTTTCTATTGTGCAGAGGCCAGGAGGTGAGGGAGGCTGGGGAGGACTACCATACAACTTCTGCTCTGCTCTACTTTCTAGTGGATGTAAGTTAAAAAGACTGACAAAGACACCTTTGGGTAGATGAGGCAAAGACTGGTAACAAGCTATTTCGGTATATAAAATTGTGTGTCCGTGTATACATATATAAGTGGTCTTCAAAAAGGTCACAGAAAACACATATGAAGAAAAAAAAACTATTCATGGATTTCAATGTCTTTTCACCAAAATAAACTTACCTCATAGTTATATTTTCCATAAACTTAAATGAATGTGTATGTGTTTAAAATGAACTTCCTAGCAGCAGCTAATACAAGTGAAGAGTGACCAAAATAATATTATGAACATTTAGATTACAATCAAGTCTTGAATGCTTTTAGTCTCTTGCCCTAAATTGCAAAGTCTGAATTGCTTAGTTTCTTTTTAAGAGAATGAGCAAGTAGAGAAAATGTATCTATAGAAGGCAGAAACAGCTGGATCACTAACATCATTTCAAGTGAAAACCATAACAGGATGTTTCTCTTCATAAAGAACAACACACACAAACACACACAAACTAAAATAAATCATTGGGAAAGTATACTCCACCTTGGGCTTCTTAGGAATTGTGCACCTAAAAACTTCTTCCCTATTCCTGGATCTTTTAAGTCCTTCTCTGAATGGCTGTCTACATGTCCTAAGTTGTCCATCTCTTTTGAATCCACTTAACTTGTGTTGTACTTCTCCACTAACCCTGTTCTTGTGATATCTAATAGTCCCTTCTCATTCTCATATTACTTAACTTTTATATTCAATTGACCCAGTAGTTCACTGCCTTTTAAAACATGCTCTGCACTTATCTTCCATGATGTCCACTTGGCTTGGTTTCTTTGTAACTCACTGCTACATAGTGTGGATATCAGTTGGGGTATCCCCCAAAGGCCTATCAATTAAAGGTTTGGTCTCCAAACTCTCATGTAAATGTTAATTGGTTAGTATTAATGGTTAATGAATTGAGGGTGGAGCTTAATCCAACAATATTGTTTGAATGTAGGGCCTTTCTGCTTGCATTTTTGTCTTCCTTCTGATAACTGACTAGATTGGACTAGCTTGTTGGGATGGAGCTCCCATTATCCAATCATGTGGCTTTAGGAGAGACGACATACAGTTGACTAGTGGGCTCCATTTGTTTACTTCCTGGCTTGCCATGTGATCATTCCTCTGCACATGTTCCATCATTGCCAGTTTCCAGACTTGCCAGAGGGCTGAAATGATGACACTTGCCTGATCTTGGACTGTGAACCTACAAAGCCATTTGGCAAAATAAACCTCTATCATGGGGTATCTGTTATAGCAAGTATAAAGCTAACACACTTATCAATTGCTCATTCTTGGTCTCTTATTGATTTCTTTTCCTTTGCCTGACCTCTAAATATTTCACTGACACAGAACTCTTTTCTATGCTCCACACATTTTTTTTCCCTGCAAAGGGAATTTTACGAAATCCTATGGTTCAAATACTATCTATATATTGATAGTTACAAACTTCTATTTTCCATCTGAGCCTTTCCATTGAATTTCAGACTCCAATCAGCTTATTCAACATCTTCACTCAATGTCTAATACATGTCTCTATCCAAACACAGAACTCTTGAGTAATCACTGACAAAATACATTCCTTCTTAACTCTTCACTATCACTGTAAATTGTTATACCATCAACTCAGAGAGTTAAGCCAAAAACCTATGTGTCATCTTTGTTTACTTTCCCTAACTCCTGTCCCCTCATTTATCCCAAGTTCTGACAGCTCCATCTCATTCCATTCACTTTGCTCCATTTCCTTTGCTATTATACCCCCAAGCTCCCAGAATCTCTGGCCTGAATTATGAAATAGATTTTTGTCTTTGCACATCCACTTTTGTCTCACTTTAATTAACTGACTTAAAGTATAAATCAGAACAAAACGTTAAGCTGGCTTAAAGTATAATATAAATCAGATCTTGTTACTTCACTACATAAAATTCTCCACTAGCTTCCCATGTAATCAAACTCTTGAATATGGCCATCAAGATACCTTGTGTTGTGATCATGGGTGGCTGTCTAGCCAGATTTCCTTTCCCCATCCCCGTCCCTAACAGAATCCTGATTTTGTTCAGGTCCGTCCCTCCCACAAGCAATTCGTGAGCTTGAGGAAAGCTGAACCAACCCACAGCTCCAAGTGTAGGTACGATTGGATGGAGGCTACTCCTACCCTCCTCTGAAGTGACTAATTCAAGAAGAGGATGTGACTCAAAGGGAATCTTGCTTGGGGCTTCTAGAAAATTTAAGAAAATGAAAGCTACAGAATGGCATTTTCTCCTTCCTTTATCTATTTCATCCCAGTCATGAAGATGAAGATGATGATATACCTAAGAGGACAAAGACAAGAAACCTTTGCCGAAATGAATATAGAGCCCCAGACTTAGTCCATCCTAAAGCCAGTCCTTCCTCTCGTTTTCTAAGAATGAGTTTGTTTCCTTATTACTTAAGTCATTTTAAGTTAGGCTTCCTGTTATTGTCCTTGTTCCTAACTGATGCATTACATGAATAGTCCTTGCTTACCTATTTTTCTTCTTGAGCCAAAGTCTTACGATTAAACCTCAGCCTTTAAACATGCCAATCCAGCCTCAGATTGTTGCTATTACTACCTGAATGATATTTGTGTGACTGGTTTAAATGGAATCTTCTGGACAATACTTTCTCTGACAAAGCAATCTGAAAGAGGCATCCGAATCCATTCTAGAACATTGCTAAGTTTTATTTATGTTATAGTTTTTATCCTTGTGTTGAGTTCTTTTATTGCTTATGTATATTTATGTCTGTTTTTCTATCTCCTTTCCACTAGAATATAAGATCTGGTAGAGCAAAAACTTATTTTCCTGGCATAAGTCAGGTATTCATAAATATTCGTTGAATGAGTAAATGTATGAATGAAGCCCTTGGTCCTGTGATAACGGGGCCCTTATCTACTTTCTGTGGTTACCTAAAACAGATTAAACAGCTGAAGGCTATGTGCTCTAAAGAAGTAATTACTTTCCTGGAAACTCGATAATAAATCTGTAAAATTAGCACCAAATGATTGGTTGCCAATTTGCTCCGCTAGGCATAAAAGGCTGTTAAAACAAGCAGTATCTACGAAAACAAAGAGCTGTCAATCTAAAAAAAAAAAGTAGTTAATAACTTTTCCCTATCCCCAGCACTGGTACAATCACGATTTTCTTTCCTTTTAAAATTTTTATGTATTTATTTTAATTTTATTTGAAAGACAGAGAGATAGGGACATACAGGGAGACATACATAGAGAGGTTTCCAACCTGCTGATTCTTTTCCCAAATGCCTGCATCTGCCAGGTCTGGGCCAGGCCAAAGCCAGGAATCCAGAACTCAATCACATGGGTGGCAGGGACCCAAGTACCTGAGTCAACATTTGCTGCCTCTCAGGATGGGCATTAGCAGGAAGCTGGACTGAAGAGGAAGAGCTGGGGCTCTAACCAGGCAGTTAGCCAGGTAGTCAAGCGTACCGTGATAAATGCTTGTCACCATCACTGCTCTCTTCAACTCCAAGACTTAAATTCTGGATTATGACTTTTTCCTTTTCCTAGTAGTTGTTAGAACAGGTAATTATCTCTTTCTTTGCTTCTTAATGTTTCTTAGACTCCTCTCTTCCTCTCTTTCCCAATCAAACTTCCCTAAGGAGTTTTGCTTCTTCACCCATGCCTTTTTCCAAAACCTTCTGTTTTTGATCCTGTGTAGGGATTCTAGACCACTATTTGTAATCCTGCTGTACTGATCTTCCTAAAATACCATTTTCATTCTGCCACACCTCTGCTATGGACTCAATGTCACCCTTCACCTGCTGCATGAAGTCCAAATTCTTTATTCAAAGTCCTTCTGCAGAAGTGCATGACTTATCCTCCAACTTCTTTCCTAGCACTTGCTAATACAGGCACATGCTTCAAACAACAAAACATCCTTAACAATGTGGGCCTGTGTTCTCTCTGCTGTCTCTTAAGCTTCTGATCGTCATCCCTCCTCTTGGTTTGAAACAGTCCAATCATCCCTTCCCAAGCAAAATCTACAACTCCTTGGATAACACCTTTCCTTCATAAAACCTTCCCTGACATTGGCTCATTCTGACTATTTCTGAGATGTCACTACTACTGTTGAAATGGACACTCATGTTCTCCATCAGTGATTTTTTTCAGATAGACGGTAAGGAGGAATATGGAATGAAAATTATTTTCATACAGTTACTACCATTAGGGTAATCTCTCCAAACAGGAAATGTGATCATGTGTACATTGTAAATTAGTAGCCTAATGGTGTCAGAGGTCACTATGACTTCAAAAAATGTTATAGGGGGTCACATTACAATGTGGATTATTTGTCATATATTTCTCCAATAATTAGAATTTTGCTAAAGCTTCTAGGAAATAAATAAATTCTGCTTTTCAACTTTGGGCATTTTCTCCCAATATTGGCACCCTTAGCTATAGATTAGAACTACTAAAACTTATAGTCATGTAATTGTCTTTAGTGAAAACTTACTAAATATGTTTATTTTTATAAAAATTTATATAGTGGGGTGTAGCCTTACAAGTTAATCTCTCCTATTTCTTGGGCTTAACCATAGTATTACCTGTTACTATTCAACATCAGAGTCACCTATAATTGTAAGTAGATGATATATCTATGTTGTTTGAAAAATGTCTTCTTTAAATACATTTTTTTTTTTGACAGGCAGAGTGGACAGTGAGAGAGAGAGAGAGAGAGAGAGAAAGGTCTTCCTTTGCCGTTGGTTCACCCTCCAATGGCCGCCGCTGCAGCCGGCGCACCGCGCTGATCCGATGGCAGGAGCCAGGATCCAGGTGCTTTTCCTGGTCTCCCATGGGGTGCAGGGCCCAAGCACCTGGGCCATCCTCCACTGCACTCCCTGGCCATAGCAGAGAGCTGGCCTGGAAGGGGGGCAACCGGGACAGAATCCGGCGCCCCGACCGGGACTAGAACCCGGTGTGCCGGCGCCGCAAGGTGGAGGATTAGTCTATTGAGCCACGGCGCCGGCCTAAATACATTTTTGATAATGAAAAGTATTGTGATGATAAGTTGTCTCTAATTATTTCAGTCAAAACATTTATAGTAAGCATTTTCAAAATGCTTAGCTCTTTCCTAGGTTAGGGCTAAGGACATGTAAGGAAGACACGATTCCTGGGCTTAGAAGTTATTCTAGTCAGGGGGCAAAACGAATAGAGCAGATCCCACTAGAGGTTCTGAAGGGCTAAATACTGAGAACTAGCTTCCGCAAGAGTTCTGGAAGTGGAAAAGGGTACATTTCTGCTGACAGTTTCTATAATTAGCAACATGAAAACAAACTTTCTGTAATTAGTAACATGAAAACACATGGAAGTATAAAGTTCACCAGTAAAGCTGTGGAAAATACTTTCTCTTCAGTATTTTTCAGTATTTTTTTTTTTTTTTTTTTTGCTGTGGAGTTTAAAAACCTTTAGGGGCGCATGCTTGTAAACAGTTCATACTTAAATTGCATGCAAAGCAGGTATGCATTTTCTGCATGTCACTAGATTGTCAAGAAAATATTACATTGTTCTATTTCTCTAAATTTGAGGTCTGACTCTGAGCTTTCTCAACTGTTACATGTTGGAGGGATTTTCAATTTCAGGTACCACTTTAGTTCTGTTTCCTGCTCCTGGGTCAAGGCAGGGTCTTTGGAGATTGTACAGTGAGATAAACATTCCCAAAACAAACAAATGAACTCGAGAGTTTTTCTTTTCCTTAGGTCCCAACTCCCCTTAACTCCAAAGATACTCCCCCTCCTCTCATTATGTATAAGCAAACCTAGGAAGAAAAGTCCTGGTGTAGACCTGCAAACACCCAAGCCTAGAGAATAAAAAGATTTGTCAAGAACAAAGCACAAATGAATGCATCAATAAATACTCTTGTCACATCTGAACTGTAAATGACTAGTGTTCACTTTCCATTCAAATTGAATGCTTCAGAATGGCTGAGAGCATATTTTCATGATTATTTTCTTGGAATTGTAACCTGGAGTAGAAAAATAATTTGTGCTGTATGCAAAATTTGTTTCCTATGTCCTACAGAGCTTGCTGCTCAAAATAGTGTGGTCAATGGACCAGCAGTATAAGCCTGTTGGGAACAGACTCTTAGGCCCTACCCTGGACCTTTAGAACCAAAATTTGGGTTGTAACATATTCCCCACATGATTCACATGTACTTTTACATCTGAAAAACACTCCTCATGGTGTTTTTCTCTGCTTTCTTTTCCACCTCTCGAACACAAGGCATCATCCTAGCATTTCTTATAGATCCTATTAAAAAAAAAAAAAAACCTTCCAAGTTAATTACAAAAGAGGTTTCTTTTTGTTCTGCAACATTTGGATGAAAACTGTGTCACATCTGGGATTAAGTAATAAATAGACTTCCAATGAGAAGAAAGTTCACAATTGACTTTTGCAGAGAACAAAACATAGCTACGCTGTGGTTCTAAATTTATACTGCTAATTTTACTAAATTGGGGATGGAGGGACTTCTGAGCTGGGACCACTAAGCTGTAATTTGAGAAATGAAAGGCCAGCATTTGGTCCAGGTCCCAAACACAGCTTACGGATGGCTTACTCCAGACAGCAAGAAGCTGTCCTTTGAGCCAGGATACAAGTAGCCTTCAAAAGTCATTAGACTTGTGAAACCTCTATTTGGTCTATAAAATTTGCACTTGGCTCAACTGTTCACATTTTACAATGCCAGTTTATTTTCTAACCAGATATTCTTTTCCCCTAAAGTCCCTAACTTTAGTAGGCTGTGTAACAGGAATATTTCCCTATTGCCAATACCCTAATTTTTCCCCACCTTCTACCCTAGTAGGGATTGATCAAAGAATAAAAACAGATTCAGTTAACATTTTATATCATTTCTACATTTCATGGCATTGAGATGTACCAATCATTCCTTTTGTCTACTTTTGTGTAGCTAAAGTAACAGTTCTTAAGGCAATGCCAGTCAAATCACTGAAATAATTTACAAGTTATTTTCTCCTGTCTTTTGAAGTTAAACTCTCCAACTTATGCAGCATCTCATAGTGGTGACTGAGATAGAGCATTAACTATCCAAGGGAATATTTTGTTTGTTCATTTCATATAAACATGTATCAGGTGGTTGTTATGTGTTTAATCAGTCATCATAGATTAAGAATACAAGAGAAAGGTGTATAAGAAGCATAAGGCAAGCCCTTTCCTCAACAAATTACAGCTTAATTGGAGAGGCCAGATGGAGCAGAGAGTTTAACACTGTGCAACAACAATAAGGATCCATCTGAATTAACAAGTACTACTAAAGGAGCTTCCCAAAACATTTCCCAGTGAGTTACTAACTAGGTGAGTGACGTAGTAATGCTAAAACGGTACAGTCAGAAGTATTATCATACATTTATATTGACCCTGAAACAGCTCTATCTAAATAACTGAAAGGAAATAATTTCTCCTATGGAAGAGCAATTTAGAAATGATTCCCTGCATTTTGTGAATAAACGAGGCTTAATTTGCAGGCTTATGTAGACAGTAGTGGAGATTTACTGGTCTACATTGCATGCTGGGTAGGCTGAGAGTATCTGACCGGGGTTATTACAGACAACAGTGTTTGTGAAGGGCAGAGCCCGGGAGTCAGATGGAAATCGCCTCTAAAAGGTAAGGTTCTCACTCTGAGGGAAAGCACAGTCCTATACCCAATCCAGGAGACACAAAGGTCTTCCTACAACTTAATTAAATCAAACGGCTTGAACTGGAATTACTTTAAATATTTAACAGTTTTACAATAATATTAATCTAAAATAAACAACAAATCCTTGCAAGATAACATAAGAATATATGAGTAAAAATTATATGACCTCGGTGATGTCCTGATTTGGAAATCAGAACTCAGCAGTTAGTAAACACTGTCCTTAGTAGGGTCTTCCCATTATCGTTCCTTATCATTAATGTTGCCTGGTAGAATCATCATCTGATTTTGCACTATTAAGTCAAAAACATTCTACAGTTTCGGCCTCCATCCAAGGAAGGTTTTCAAATTTTTTTTTAAAAAAATCGAAATACCAGAAAAGAATTTTATCTTTGCCCATGGGTCTGAATTTGTGAAGGAAGTAAACATTTCTAAAGAGTTTCCAATATTAATCCTCCATGTTTGGAAAATCTCCTATTATTTGTGAAAGTTACTAACATTATAACAAAACTAGATGGCTTTCCCAACATCCTTACTGGCAGAACATTTCTGAGAAATAGGATGTCTGTAACTTTAGGTCAAATCAATGACACAGCTCATCCTCTAAGAGACTTATATTGAGTTCCTACTTTTTTTGTTTCCATAAATCATAACACTATGGAAAGGTCATACCGACATCTGCCTAAAACTGCTTTTGGAACGGAACCAAGAGGCATTTGTCCAGTAATGAGACTGAGGCTAATTCTCTGTGCTGATGCCCATATTTGAAAATTTTCAGTCAGCCCACCTTAAAGGAAGCAGATAATGTAGTGTTTCTCTAGCAATCCATAGTCATTTTAAAATCAACATACCAAAAATTTATGGACTAGTCCTAATATCTGTGGCCCTTAACAGAAACATTTATGTTTCCTTTTCATGATTTCCCATTCCTGTTGCCTCCTTTACTATTCTTATCTTATCTCTAGCTCTTTTGTGCTTCATCCATCATTCCAGATAATAATTTATCACAACATTTAAGCATATTTCCTTCTCCAACTAAATAATAAAATGACACGAATCAATTTGTTCCTTACTGTATCACCTCATTTTTATCACCTCACTTGGACATTTAAACAATTTTAATATTCAGCAGGCAGAAGGGGAATATTATGTGACTTCACTCTGGACAATTCCATGGGTACACAGATACTTAATTTGAACAATAATATCAGTTGACATTCAACAATCATTTTTCATGGGTTAAGTGTCATATTTTAAAATCATTATAAAGATGATCTCATTCAACTGATGAATTAAAACTGTAATGTGAGTACTTTTTAAAAAATTAAATGATAAGTTTATTGTGGGACAAGAAAAGTTTTGAAACCCATGTAGTTATTTCATAATATGTATTTTCTATGATATTTTCAAAAACCCCTTGTATTTACAAAGATTGAGACAATGGGTAGAAAGCAGTTGAAGAATAAGTAAATAAAACAGTACTGATATATCACTCAGCCAGATTTTCTCCTAAAACTTGTGAAAATATGAAAAAATATATATGCATATAGCATAACAGATATATTATAAAATATAACAATAGATATATAATGCTACATTAATTGTTGAATGCATATTAATAGATTTTCAAATATATGATAAATGAATGAGGTCTTATCCTGAAGGAATCTACAGTTAATTCCAACAAGATAAATGATCTTATCTACTTATTTGCTTCAAGTTGTGGCTCAGAAATCTATGGCTATGAAATTGATACTTTCCAACTGTTACACGAAATCTCCATTTTCTTCTATAATTCTGGAAAGTGTCAAAAAGGTGAACTTGCACTGAGTGGCACACTGTTCATTCATTCAAGAAGTATTTGGAGGATGCTAACAGGAAGTGTTATGCTAGATTCTGAGATAAAGAAGAAATGACTTAACCTTCCAAAATCTTACAGTCTGCTAGTAGGCAAACACATAGGCACCATAGTCTACAACACATTATGTGATACAGAAGATAAGACAACAAAGGGCTAAGGATGATCATGAGTTCAACAAAGAGAGTCAAGAAAGACTGAGTGAAAATCATGGTGATGTCTTGAAGATGATGGAATTTGTACCTGCAGGGCTAAACTCTATGGAACTCTATTCTCTTCATCATTCAAGTTCCAGCTGAAATGTCATTTCTTCCTTGAAAACTCATCTGTTTATAAAACTCTTATCCAGTTTTTCAAAACATCCTGTTCTTTTGAGACTCTTACATGGTTTGTAAGCATGCCTTAAAATCTCTTAGTTGTCTGTTCCCCTCCTAGTTTAAAAGCTCTAAGAAGTCAGAAAGCACATTTTCTTTGTCCACTAACACATACTCAGTTCCTCCACCATGGGCAGGACTCAGTAAATATATGCTACTAAATGAATTTTGGTTGAATAGCAGAGTATAAGCAAGTGAGAGCAATTTAGGAAAAAGCAAATCATCGAAATGAGTTAACTATATATTGTAACATGCAGCGGTAATTAAGATCAGAAAGAAATGTTGGAGGGGGCTAATGCTGTGGCATAGTGGGTAAAGCTGCTGCTCGTAATGTTGGCATCCTATCTGGGTTCTGGTTCATGTCTCAGCTGCTCCACTTCTGATCTAGCTCCCTGCTAATGGCCTAGAAAAAGCAACAGAAGATGGCTCAAGCTATTGTGCTCCCACCATCCATGTTGAGACCTGGATGAGGCTGATGGCTCCTAACTTCGGCCTGGCCCAGCCCAGGAAGTTGAGGCCACTTGGAGAGTGAACCAGCAGACAGAAGTTCTCTCTCTCTCTCCTTCTCTCTCTGTAACTCTTTCAAATAAATAAATAAATCCTTTTTTTTTAAAGGTGGGTCTAGATTGTTCAGGACTCTGAACTTTAGGCTAAGGTAATTTGGACATTTTAAAAAAGCTATATTTATTTTTCTCAAAGGCATATTTACCTAGGAGGCAGAATGACAGAGAGTGGGTAATAAACACAGAAAAGCATCCTCCATTTGCTGGTTCACCCTCCAAATGCCCACAATAGCCATGGGTAGGCTAGACCAAAGCCAGGAGCCAGGAACTCCATCTGAGTCTCCCACTTGGGTACAGGAACTCAAGTACTTGGGCCATTGGCTGCCTCCCAGCACATTACAAGGAAAGCTGGATGGGAAATGGAGAAGCCAAGACCTGGACCAGGCCATCTGTGGATATGGGATGCAAGTATCCCAAGAAGTAGCTTAATTTGTTGCACAATAATGTCCATCACTAAAACTTCTAGTTTTTAAAGCCAGTCTTCATTTTATTTTTCTAGGGATGTATTTTTAAAGGAATTTATTAATATGTAAGATTCTCAGGGTCACAGCAAATGCAAGACAATTATTATACAATTCGCATCAATTGCCATGTTAATATTCTATTAATACAAAGAGAATAGATTCAATGTAGCTAATAGAAACATTCTAGAATATAATGAAACTTCTCTCCCTCCATTATTCTCCCCTCTATTTCTCTCCCTCCTTCTTCCTTTCTTTCTCTCTTTCTTTCTTTCTTTCATTTAGTTTTTGATATAAAATATTTTTAATTTACATTATAGTCAAAGGCCGTGGCTCCCTTGGTTAATCCTCCGCCTGTGATGCCTGCATCCCATATGGGCTCAGGGTTCTAGTCCCAGTTGCTCCTCTTTCAGCTCTCCGCTGTGGCCCGGGAGGGCAGTGGAGGATGGCCCAGGTACTTGGGCTCCGGCACCCATATGGGAAACCAGGAAGAAGCACCTGGTTCCTGGCTTCAGATCGGTGCAGCGCTGGCCGTAGCAGCCATTTGGGGGGTGAACCAATGGAAGGAAGACCTTTCTCTCTGTCTCTCCCTCTCACTGTCCACTCTGCCTGTCAAATAAATAAAAAAAATTACATTATAGTCAAAGGCTTTGTGTCCTACTAAGTAAAAAGTTCAACAAGAGAAAAGTAAAAAGACCTTATTCAACAGGAATATAGGCAAGTTCTATAAAGAATAATCCAATGAAAAGATGGACTTTTTAAAATTTAAATGCAGTAGTCCTATTTTTTCCAACCATAAATTCAGATACACTGTGTATACACATGGGCCAGTGGGACTATCTCTAAAAGGACTGTCTCAACAAGCCTGATGTACAGGATCACCTGTATAATGGCAAGTAGAAACACTAAAAATTCCTTGAGAGGAAATCATGAAATAGTTGAGATATAGAAAACAACATGAATGTTATACTATATAAAAGGCCTTTGTTAACCCATTCTTCATCTGGAAAATAACACAGCATTTCCATATTTTGCCAGCACAAGCCACTGCCTCCAAAATGTTCAGTGGCAACTGTGGCAGCCATGAAAACACAACCGTCAGATATCCTATGGAATGGAGAGTAATTGCTTTATGCCCTTAACTGCTATGCTCTCAAATAAACCCAGACAACAATTTAGCATGGCAAGGACAGAAAAGGATGTCTATTCCTAGGAGACTGGGGATTCCTCAGTCAAAATGAGTTGGGTTTGGAAACTTCCCACCAGCTGTAGCACTGCTCTGCTAAGGCTTTTCCTCTTTCATTTCTATCTTTCTTTTCTCTTGCCCTCCTTCCCTTCCTCTTCTCCACAGGGGCCAGGTCTGCATTGCAGTCTGACAACTCTTGTAGCTTCCTCCAGCTTCCTCCCTATTCTCTCTCACAGGCATTTCCTCTAATAATTCTCTTGCATGTTTGATTTTCCAGTAAATGTCTCCCAAGTCTGAATCTCAGAAACCCAGGCTAACATAGTAACCAAACCACACTCTCCCCGAATCCCAGTATCTTGAGAAAACAAAATGATTTCCATTAGTCAGTCACTAGCTAGCTGGCTGCTAAAGAGATCTGAGAACAGTGGATAATAAAATTATGGAGCACTTAACTTTGTTTTCTAGGTGTGGAGTGCACATACAGGGTAAAGAGGCTGGCAGGCTTTGCAATAAAATGAGACTCTCGAGGACTTAGAGGGGTTCACACTCAGGCTGGCTTCATTGCCAAGGTGCTGCTTGCTCGGAAGGTGCCAGAGGCTGGAAGAATATGGCTGGCCCTGCCATACCAAACTCTGGCTTTTCATGTGCTTTTTATTATACACTCCTTACATTTCCTCAATATACTTGTGTTTTGGGGCTGATTTTCTTCATTCAGACTTTCCTTTCTGCTCTATGACAAATGAATGAAAAAAGAAGAGTAATTCCTATTGCACACTTATAAAGTTCTGCTTCTTGCCATTCAAAGGCCTTCCTGAAAGGCTTGACTGTCAAGAGCCTTTAATACTTCCCAAATTACAATTTAAAACTGTGTTTGCATCTTAGTGGCAATCACTGAGGCCCTTTGATCTTTCAAGGTTTTCATAGTCACTGGACAATTTTTTTCCTGCTCTTGAGCATTGTACCCAATGACAGAGAACACAAAGTTATAGTTGTCTTTGAATATAAAAAAAAAAAGTTGAAATTTTAAATTATATATTTTCCAGTGTTAGTTTTAAGAAAGTAAAAATGACTGTGTTCATAATAAAATGGAAATGAATCAGACTAATTTGATGTCCTTATGCTTTATGAATTTATTTCCTTTTTTTGAATCTTTTATCTAGAATCTGCCGTGCTTATGAAACAGTCAGGATAGCCTGTCCCTTTTCTTTAGCTTTTCCAAGAAGTTCTTTTGGGCAAATGCCATTAGGTTTGCTACCCAGCAGCCAGAAACCAAAGTGCCCGACCCTAAGCTAGCCCAGGATTAGGTAACACAGCTAAGGTATCTCCATTACCCTTCTATATGCTCACCTTCCAACATGGATTGCAACAGGAGGTGCATGTGACCACGTTCTGACTAAAGAAACTTAAGTGAAAGTTGGGTGAGGAGTTCAGAAAAACTTTTAGAAAGCTTACAAAATGAACACTTGCAGAATAGCTCACTAATAACTACCTCTTTGAACTTGATACCTTGAACATATATGTGGTGCCCCCAGTTTCAGCTGCCATTTAGCCATCATAGATTAACAATCACAAATCCAAACAAGCCAATACACTAGAGGGTGACAGAAATCCAGAAAGAACTGGAGATCTTGATGACATCCTTAAACTGCTAACTAAATCTGAGACCACTTATTTCTAACTTTATTTTTAAGTGAGCAGTAAGTGTCCATATGGCTAAGTCACTGCTTAGTGGGTTATTTTATTGCCTGCACAAAAAAAAAAAAGAGTTCTAATTGATATGGATTCCTTTCCTCATTGCTGCATTTTGAGTCCTCCTTCCCTGACTTTCCCTAGAACTCTTCTCTAGCAACTATTTTTCTAATCAGTTTTATCCTTTGCTGGGTCAAAACATCCTTGCTTTTGTTAACAGGGGCTTGTTCAGCTTCAACTAGCAGATAACATCTACACTCACAATCATCTTTTAGAAAATCTATTGTCTTGGTTTATGAACATTTCTCCAGAACAATTTCTTGATGAGAAACATGCCTGTAAGTGAATGCCAGATAATGCATTGTTGTGTTTAAAGTTGGGTGCTTAATAATTTGCTTTTCATTATAGTTTTTGTTCTGCTGTTCCAGAGTCTGCTACTTGAGACATCAAAAACAAGAGACTGTTTACTGAGCTGTTCTTGTTCAAAGACACCACCAGGACACTTCATATCTGTAGTTAAGATCAATCTCATCATCTGAGTTTAAGACATACTTAGCAATGTGAATATATCAACACTTCACAATGTGAGCTCCAAACAAACAGAAACAAATGAACAAAATGCCACCCCAAGGATCATACATTTCTAAACAAAAATGTAGTCTTCTATACTTGTGGGTTAGTTTCAATTTGTAGATTCTCGAGAAATATTGGTGGCCCTTAGTTTCTAAGAGAGGTAGAATTTCCATGGAGAAAATTTTCATCTCAAAATGTTTTATATAATTGTATGCTATCCTTCTTAAACATTGGTTTGACAAAGATACAAAACAAAGCTTGATAAAAATATATGTATTTTAGTTTTTTCCCAGAAACTGCTATTTAAGGAATACAAACTTAATGCTTTTCATAAATACAACTTTAGGAATATAGTGATTCTTCTGCATACCCGCCCTCCAATCCACACTCTCACCCCTCTTCTTCCTCTCTTTTCTATTCTCACTCTTATTTTTTACTAAGATCTATTTTCAATCAACTTTATACACATATGATTAACTCTATATAGTTCAACAAATTGTATGGAAAAAAAAAACCCTTAACAGTCAAGGCAAGGGCTGTTCAAAGTCATTGCATCTTGAAGCGCTAATTTCATTTCTATAGATTGCCTTCTAGATGCTCTTAGTTATCACAGATAAGGGAGAACATATGGTATTTGTCTCTTGGGACTGGATTATTTATTTATTTATTTTTATAATTGGGTAAAGGTTTATTGGACTTCTGTTATTTTTTTAAACTATTATTTAATGAATATAAATTTCCAAAGTACAGCTTATGGATTACAATGGTTTCCCCCCCATACCGTCCCTCCCACCCACAACCCTACCCTCTCCCACTCCCTCTCCCCTTCCATTCACATCAAGATTCATTTTCGATTCTCTTTATATACAGAAGATCAGTTTAGCATACATTAAGTAAAGATTTCAACAGTTTGCTCCCACACAGAAACATAAAGTGAAACATACTGTTTGAATACTAGTTATAGCATTAAATCTCAATGTACAGCACACTAAGGACAAAGATCCTACATGAGGAGTAAGTGCACAGTGACTCCTGTTGTTGACTTTACCAATTGACACTCTTGTTTATGGCATCAGTAATCACCCTAGGCTCTTGTCATGAGCTGCCAAGGCTATGGAAGCCCCCTGAGTTCACCGACTCTGATCATATTTAGAAAAGGCCATGGTCAAAGTGGAAGTTTTCTCCTCCCTTCAGAGAAAGGTACCTCCTTCTTTGATGACCCGTTCTTTCCACTGGGATCTCACTGGTGGAGATCTTTCATGTAGGTTTTTTTTTTCCCCCAGAGTGTCTTGGCTTTCAACCCCTGAAATACTCTCATGGGCTTTTCAGCCAGATCCGCATGCCTTAAGGGCTGATTCTGAGGCCAGAGTGCTGTTTAGGACATCTGCCATTCTATGGGTCTGCTGTGTATCTCACTTCCCATGTTGGATTGTTCTCTCCCTTTTTGATTCTATCAGCTAGTATTTGCAGACACTGTTCTTGTTTATGTGATCCCTTTGGTTCTTAGTCCTATCATTATGATCAATTGTGAACAGAAATTGATCACTGGGACTAGTGAGATGGCATTGGTACATGCCACCTTGATGGGATTGAATTGGAATCCCCTGGTATGTTTCTAACTCTACCGTTTGAGGTAAGGCAGCTTGAGCATGTCCTGAATTGCACATCTCTTCCCTCTCTTATTCCCACTCTTATATTTAACAGCAATCACTTTTCAGTTAAGTTTCAGCACTTAAGAAGAATTGTGTATTGATTACAGTATTCAACCAAAAGTATTAAGTAGAACAAACAAAAAAAATACTAAGAGGGATAACATATCAAGTTGCTCATCAACAGTCAGGGTGAGGGCTGATGAAGGCACCGTTTCTCATAGTGTTCTCATAGTGTTCATTTCACTTTAAAAGGGACTGGATTATTTAACTAAGCATGACATTCTCCAGTTTCATCCATTTTGTTGCAAATGACAGGATTTCATTTTTTGTTTACCACTGTGTAGTATTCCATGGTGTAATTTCTTTATCCAGTCTTCAGTTGACAGGCATTTAGGTTGATTCTGTAACATAGCTATTGTGAATTGAGCTGCAATAAACATGGGGGTACAGATAATTTTTCATATGCTGATTTCATTTCTCTTGGGTAAATTCCAAGGAGTGGGATGGCTGGGCCATATGGTAGGACAACATTCAGATTTTTGAAGTATCTCAAAACTGTCTCCCATAATGGTTTGCCAGCTTAAAATCCCACCAACAGTGGATTAGAATACCTTTTTTTGCACATCCTAATCAGTATCTGTTGTTTGCTGATTTCTGTATGAAAGTCATTCTAACGGGAGTGAGGTGAAACCAAATTGTGGTTTTGATTTGCATTTCCCTGACAGCTAGTGATCCTGAGCATTCCTTCATGTGTCTGTTGGCCATTTGGATTTCCAGTTTTGAAAAATGCCTGTTCAAATCCTTTGCACATTTCTTAACTGGGTTGTTTGTTTTGTTGTTGTGGAGTTTCTTGATCTCTTTATAAATTATGGTTATTAATCCTTTATGAGTTGTATTGTTTGCAAATAATTTCTCCCCTTCTGTCAGTTGCCTCTTCACTTTGCTGAGTGTTTCCTTTGCAGTACAGAATTTCAATTTGATGTAATCCCATTTGTCAATTTGGCTTTGATTGCCTGTGCCACTGGGTCTTTTCCAAGAACTCTGTGACTATACCAATGTCTTGCAGGGGTTTCCTAATGTTCTCTAATAATTTGATGCTATCAGGTCATAGATTTAGATCTTGGATTCTTCTGGAGTGGATTTATGTATAAGGGGTAAGCTAGGGGTCTTGCTTCATATTTCTGCACATGGAGATCCAGTTTTCCAAGCATCATTTGTTGAAGAGACTGTCCTTGCTCCAGGGATTGATTTTAGCTTCTTTGTCAAAGACAAGTTGGCTGTAGATGTGTGATTGATTTCTGGCATTTCTATTCTGTTCCATTGGACTATCCATCTGTTTTTGTACCCGTACCTGGCTGTTTTGATTATAACTGTCCTGTAGTATGTCTAGAAATCTGATATTTTGATGCCTCTGACTCTTTTTATTGTATAAGGTTGTTTTATCTACTTGGAGTCTCCTGTGTTTCCATATGAATTTCAGGGTCATTTTTTTCTGTATCTGAGAAGAATGTTCTCGGTATATGGTTGCATGCACTGGTGAGAAGAATGTGTATTCTGTATCTGCAGGATGAAAAGTTCTGTAGATTTCTGTTAGGTACATTTAGTCTATAGAATTGATTAACTCTGTTGTTTCCATGCTGATTTTCTGTCTGGTTGATCCCTCCATTTGCTAAAATGAAGTATTATAGTCCCACATTACTATTGTATTGGAGTCTATGTTTCCCTCTAGATCTACAATCTTTTTACTCCCTACTTGTAATCCCAAGATCAATACTTGCAGCACTTTTATGGTCATGTTGGACATGCGCAGAGTGGTGGAAAATTTGAAGCATCTTATGTACATGATCCTACTGAATTTGAACAAAGCCACACTCCTTGCCTTCTTGCTTCAGTGGTCATCCTGTAAACAAATATCTCTTTTGCTGTATATTTTGTGCCACATTTTTCATATTTTTGTCCATTTGTTGATATCACTTCTTAAATATATATTTTATTTAAGTATACAAGTTTCATATATTTCTTTTATACCATTATAGGAACATAGTGGCACTTCCCCCACCCTCCCTCCCACCCATGCTCCAACCTTTCCTCCCCCTCCCTCTTGTATTCCCACTCTAATGTTTACAATGATCTTTTTATTGTACACTTAATGCTCTTATAGTTAACATTATCCTAAGTAAGAGTTCAGCAAATAATATGAAGAGAAGACTAAACAAATCAAAACAAAATAATCTTCCTCAATAAAAGAGGTAAGGGCTATAAACCATCATTGATTCTCAAAATGTCTATTTCATTTCAACACATTACATTTCTGGTACTCTATTCATCACTTCTGATCAGGGAGTGGCTCCCAAGAATAGTGCTGTAGTGTTGTAAAGTGGAAGAAGCCTATGACATGCCTTACTGAGAAGACGTGTTAGGGTAAGCTTGGTTTTGGCATGAGTTACAGTGCCGTTGGCCATAAATTTAATGTAGACCAATCAACAAAATACCTTAAACATGTCTCTAAACAGAAACAGACATAAAACAAAGTTATATAATGATTAGTCAACCTAATTGTGACTGGAGATTCAAAGGAATTCCCTGTATTTCCCCAAGGAGTAATGGTTCAAGATTTGATAATTCAACATTCATAGTGACTTTAGAGACCATAACTATCATGGGTAATAAAAATGCATCATATGTCACTGTGCACTTACTCCTCATGTAGGATCTTTGTCCTTAGTGTGCTGTACATTGAGATTTAATGCTATAACTAGTACTCAAACAGTATGTTTCACTTTATGTTTCTGTGTGGGAGCAAACTGTTGAAATCTTTACTTAATGTATGCTAAACTGATCTTCTGTATATAAAGAGAATCGAAAATGAATCTTGATGTGAATGGAAGGGGAGAGGGAGTGGGAAAGGGGAGGGTTGCGGGTGGGAGGGACATTATGGGGGGGAAGCTATTGTAATCCATAAGCTGTACTTTGGAAATTTATATTCATTAAATAAAAGTTAAAAAATGCATCATATGTGTTTCTTATGCTTTTCAATTTGAGAATTATAATGCACAATATAAGAAGAAATAAAGATTAAAATATAAAAAACAAAACCCTAATCTGTAGTTCTAGCTGTTTTCTCACCCATTTTCTAAATCATTTGACAAGTTACATAATTTTCTCTGCCCTTCTCTCTGAATACAATGCAGAGTATGTTAATAAGCCAAATTAAGTAAAGGAGAGTGCTTCAACAGTTATATAACAGAGGGAGGAGACTGGATTTGCATTGAAGAGCTATTTGTCACTATTTGACATGAAACATGATAAATCATATAATAGGTGGATGGATACTCCACAGTTGCTGTCTCAGATCCATTTTCTATTCTCTTCTCCCCTTTCCGCACTTCAGGAGATTGACTTGTATGGATGGCATCACCCAGGCTTCAGGCCCTCTGCCTTCAACTGAATTCAACCATAGGAAGCCAATGGCAACTGCTCCCTCCATGTCTTTTTTCCATTTCCCAATGAGATTGTGTTTCATTGTGATGGCTCCAGTTGCGTGGGTCCTCTCCCACCATTCAGAGTCCCATCTGGAATCTAGAACACTGTGGCCTTTTAGGCCTAGGGGCAATAAATCTCTCAGCTATCACTGGTTCTGGGTTCTTCACCACACTTAATTGTTTTCCTTAACTCTATAGGCCCTCTTGTAAACAGACATAACACCATGCACTTCCCAGTTAAACCTTTGGATATGTCATCTCTTTCCTTCCTAGACTACTGATTTCTTCAAAAATTTTATTTTATTTTTTTGACTGTATAACACTAATTGATAGTTTCCAAAAAGAACAAACTTTAAAATTGCTAGAAAAAGTAGGATAGGATATGGTGAGTTTTTGTTTTAAGATTCATTTTATTTTGAAAAGTAGAATTCGAGAGGTGGAGTTAGAGAGAGGGAGAGGGAGAGGGAGAGAGAGAGAGAGGTCTTCTACCTGCTGGTTCACTCCCTAGATGGCCACAATGGCCAGGGCTTGGCCAGACCCAAGTCAGGAGCGAGGAGTTTCTTCTAGGTCTCCCACATCGGTGCAGGAGCCCAAGCATTTGGGCCATCCTCCACTGGTTTGTCAGGTACATTAGCAGGGAGCTGGGTCAGAAGTGGAGCAGCTAGGATTAGAATTGGCGCC